>NC_060881.1:32889130-33058315 GCF_021901495.1 Neodiprion virginianus | reverse complement strand
AGAGAGAGAGAGAGAGAGAGAGAGAGAGAAGAGAGAGAGAGAGAGAGAGAGAGAGAGAAGAGAGGAGTGTTTCAACCCATGAGATGCGTACAGAATCCTGGAGGACAGAAAAATACCGGCGCACTTCTTACCCCCTCGGTCTTTCTCTTTTAATTTCTCCCTCTTTCTCTCGTCGTGCATCGCAGCGGATCGGAATATAATTTTAAAACGCTTATTTATCTATTTCTTATGCAACGAGTCTGGGTACTCTGGCATTACCAACCCCCTTGTTGCACAACCACCGACATTATTCTTCCTGATGTACGCCTAGGCACAACGTTTTACTAGCGTGGAAGATGGACCTGCGAGAAGGCAGAGCTGAAGATGTTGTATAGATTTGTTTTTTTTTTTCTTTTTTTACCGTAGAAGAAGAATAATTCATCGTCAATTAGGAACGAATCCTTATAGGTACTCGATGTTTCCTCTTCTCTTCGCGATCTTGATCCTCTTTACAAGCATTGAATCATTCAATCCGTATAATGTAAATGTAACTTTGCAATTAAATAATTAGTTTTTATGCAACACCTGCATGGAAAGTCCATTTTTATGCACCATTTACAAGCACCGAAAGTAGTCTTTTATACACGTGTGCGGGAAAAACTTTCGCGCATTGCTAGCGGTGTGAGAAAAAGACGGTCACGCTTTTATCCACAGTTGCGCATTTTGCAAACAGCTGCACTAGCGCCACCGACGGAATAGTTTGTCACTCTTTGCCGTGCTCGGCATCGTCACTGAACAGACATCGTGCCGTGGTTTCGTGTAAATATAATCGCGTATGTCGGACTTCCCATTACAGGTGTAGCAAAAAATAGAGTTCGATACACGCGCGAAAGTTGGCAATGCCTATCTCGCGTTAATGCGCCACACTCGCCCTTCAACTCGTCTCCGGGCTCGTGCTACGCCTTCACGCTTGTGCGGGCATTGCTACCTTCGCGCACTAGTATAGAAAAACACTATTACTGCATGTTACAGAGAATGGGGCCGTCTGAAACCATTGAACAATAACACGAGGTAGAAGCTATAGTAACGATACATTTTTAGGAAAAACGTATAAAAACGATACTGTTTTGAAACCTAAGAAAGACTTTGAAGGAGTCCAGACACGCATCGTTGCAACAACGTCACCAACATCAACCCTTGAACAAAAATGGAAGCCTGCAACATGTTGTCACGATGCGTTTCGAAGGATCGGATCAAATCCAGGTCAATAATTTCGAACCTTTGACTGAGATGGTGGAGGAGAAAAAATCGTTAAACAGAGAACGTTTGACAAGGACGTAAAAAATTCTATTTTCGAGAAAAGAATTGACCCACCCATATATTGTTCAGGTCAGAGAACGAAAGGCAGAGTGAATCTGTTTGAGCGAAATCCCATTAAACACAGGGAAAACGAGGACGGGGAAATCCAGCAAGCAATCTTGTCAGTACCACGTCTCATGAAACCCTCCCATGGTGTGTGTAGACATGACGGTATACACACGTCACTGTTCTTTGCACAAGGGGATGGATGAAGGTATATTACAGATACACCTTGTTTACATGATGTACAACGTACAACGTATTTACAAACGAGCACTGAACGTGTTTCTTCTATTGTGCCCGATGTGATTCAGACCTACGCGCCGAGGCACAATTGACCTGGACTGATTTTGATTCCAGAAAAGAAGAGGGATTGAAGTGTTTCGCGAAAATTTCAACTTCTCGGACTGCTCAGAATAGAAATTCACACGATTTTAAGCCTCGACGTGTTCCAAATGAAATAGAGACGGTTCAATTAGCTGGGATAAGCGATTGAATTGATCATTTTGTGTCTGCTTTGCATAGGTTGATACAATTATATCAATAGGTTGGATAGTTATCACGAAACGTCAAAAATATCTTCACACTCTCAGACGTGAACTCTGATCATTCGATTATCACTTTTACTTGAGATCTATCAAGTATGAATGGGGACATTTGATTTAAAGCCTGCGGTTCGAGAGGACCAGGACAGCTACTTTCAAAAATTTCACACGGTCCGAAACCGATTTATCAGTCCCTTCAAGATTTTTGAGTAGCAGAAAAAGATCGAAATAACAAGCGAGGTTTACTCAGTCGGCTAACCCTATCTATCCGAGTCTCTAAATACCCCATCACCATTGACGGTTAGAGGGAGTAGCCTCAGGGATCTATAGTAGTAGTAGTGTAGTAGTAGTAATAGTAGTAGTAGTAGTAGGATAGTAGTTATTTAAAATGGAAAGACTCGCGGAAACACTCTGCGCCTGGGGCTGACTTGTCTTCTGGTGGTAGTTGCTGACTTTGCAGAGACACCGCAAGCTCAGCAGCTAAACTTCCACGGGGTGAGGACCAGAGGTAGGGAGAAAGAGGAGAAGGACTCGGAGGACTCGGAGGAGGAGGAGGAGGAGGAGGAGGAGGAGGAGGAGGATGTAAAGCAAAGTGACCATGATACAGTTAGACTTGCGGAAACTAATATCGCTGTCGTTTTATATATATATATATATATATATATATATATATATATAGAATCACGATCAGGGTTAAGTTTGCTGATAAACCGAGACTAGACGAGTCGTCGTTTATTGTCCGTTAATTCTCTCCATCCGACCCCCCCCCCCCCCCCCCCCCCCCCCCTAGAGTAAAACTTTTTCTCACTAGGTTCTTTCCCTCGCTGTACCAACTCTTGTTTTCGATGTTCTATACTTTTCCTACCGCTTCGTGATTTCTGCCGAACAAGGGAACGAAAATAAACCAGTTTGCAAGGTGCTTGAGGTACGAAGTGTAACGGTACGAAAATTGCAATTTTTGAGACCATAATATCGTTCAACTCAAAGAAAAAGTGTGTCCCGGACGCGGAAGGCTGAGGGAGTGATATTAACTGACTGATCTTCATCCCCTCCCCCCGAAATGTTTCATCTTCATAACACGTTATATGTATTATACATATCCATATACGTATATAAGGCGAAGCAGAGGAGGAAGAGACTTGAGGTTCCTGAGCCCCTTAGAGGCGGGTGTGTGGCTATATTCGAAATTCAAAAATCTGTACAAAATCCGTTGACGGAGGCGCGTATTATGTGCATATATGTATATATGTCTATGTATATATATATATATATATATATATATATATATGTATAAAGAGAGAGAAAGAGAGAGAGAGAGAGACGTAGAGCGAACGGTGAAATAAAATTCCGCCTTAAGGCTCTCGGGTAGACGTGTAAGAAAAATACGAGAAAAAATAGAATCGTTGACAAAAAAAAAATAAATAAAAAATAAAAATAAATAAATAAGTAAAAGTAAAAAAATAGGAAAACAAAGGACGGGAAGAACGAGACAAAAGTAAATAAACAAAAACACACCGCGAGTGAAACGACTACGGGATGTAACAACGGAGTGTGTAGTGTAAGGTGGGCATATATACCTTATACCTAACCACCTATACCCTATCCTATCCTACCTACTTTGCTCTTCTCTCTTAAGAGGATAAGACTGCTTAAGATCTAAACGACCGTTCACCGAAATATCCGACCGGCGCTCTCGGGCTCTCCGAAACGCATTTACGCACACGTGTATGTATGCACAAAGGTAGAGGAGTGAATGTGTGACGTGTGTGTATATATATATATACATAAATATACGTCCAGATAAAGAAAATAAACGTCGTCGGTCGGTCGGTCCGTTAATGTTTACTGTCGGTTAAACCCTTATATTCAAAAATACTGGGTGTTTTTCAACACGGGGTTTGAAAGTCGCCGTTTAGATTCATCGAACGTAAATCGTCGTTACTCTTGAGAGCACAGATTATACTTTTACCATTTCAACAGGTATCCACATTACACACATCGATCCAGGCACTAAACTTCCGCCGTCGAGAGAGATTACAAGACTGTTCGTTTTTCTTTCTTCGCCGTACGGTATCCTTTGACATCGTTTTTTTTTTCTTTTCTTTTTTATCCCTTCGATTCACCGTACGTCTAATATTTATTACAACTATAGTATACTTGGATGGTCAAATTTTAAAACCGCAAAATCGAGTATTCCAATTTTTCTCGTCGAAATAAAAGAAGAAGCGACTACCGCGATGAGTGATCAAAAATCGTACAAAAGCAGCTTTTCTCTGTCGTTAACGAGTTCGCAGAGATTAAAAATAAAACAAAAATAGAAAAAAACGTGATACGGTTGTATTTCAGCGTTTTTACGATAGTTCGTGGAATATATCTCAGAGGGAGAAGAATGATCGTTTCCGTTTCAGATGTATAAATCGAATTGGTGTGTGTACTTACTTTTTGGAAAGTGACCAGGAAGTCGGTATATCCGCACTTTAGTATTAAGCACTCTGTAGAACAATCACGTGTTTTTTTAATTAGGTATGATATTATTATTATTATTATTATTATTATTGATACTTTTCAATTTATCGCGTTTAATATTTCAATCGCGTAATCGCACGTTTTCTTCTTTCTTTTTTTTTCAAATTTATATTCAAACTTTTGCCTCCTTCTCTTTTATTTTATTTTCCTTACTTTTCTTTTTATCACTTATCACCTGAAACGCTTCGCGTTTATCCCGTGAGATCGAACCTCTGCAGCAGCTGCAGGGTGGGTTTTAAAAATTTACCCACCGTTTATCCCACGCCACACGAAGACCGATGAATATCCGCACGTGCTGCTTTCGTTGCGTGCCACGTGAATAAAAATAAAATAAATAAAAACCAATTTCCCGACTGATACTCGCTCGAGGATTATATATATATATATATATATATATGTATATATAACTATAGTTTTATATATACGTATATGTATATATATTTATATTCGTACAATGTATATACGTCTCTACGAAAATATCTGCATGTATAAATATTGCAGAGAGAGAGATAGATGGAGAGAGCGAAAGAGAGAGAAAGAGAGAGAGAGTTTTTCTCCGATGCGTATAAATGATAACGGATGGAAATTTGTATTCCGAAATAAACGAACTGCAGGCTGCTATACAAGCTTCGTTGAAATCGTTTTTGAATAAGCTTGCATGTGTTTTACCAAATTTCGTATATGGATATCTATACCGGAATGTAATATTCCGTTTTTCACAGTCCCTCGGGAAAGTTTCAAGACGTGAAATTGTGGAAAAAAAATTATAACAGCGCAGCGTTTTTCCACAGCTAATTTGAAAAATGAAAGGTTCAATTCTGTGCGTTCGTAATTTTTTTTTTTTTCTTTTCTTTCTCTTACCTCGATGATTTCACCGAGGTTTGCAGAGCTTTTTTTGATTAATTGCGTTTTTAGTCAGAAGCACAAGATTCGTTACACGCTTATATACCGTTTTTTCGTACTTATACCTACGTCCACGAGTTTTAAACGGTGATTATTAAGCGGCAGCGTGAACTTGTGATAACGTCGAATCGGTCACAAAACGATTTTGGTTGCAACACATTCACACAAACACTAAGTCCCGTAGGCATTCAGGGCGATGTTTATCGTATTACCGAAGTGGCCAAACTACCTGTATGCTTGATAAACATACAAGAAACACGCGCGCACACACACACGTATATATTTCGGTGTATAATAATGTATACGGTTTATAGGGTCACACAATTGGGATTATCATTTGAACAACACTTTTATTATCGTATATTATATAAACTATTAGATTATATTATACGTTATTTTATACCATATGTATACAATATTACGTTAAAGTTGTGTGTTTAGAATTATACGTATGTGGGTGTTTATTATTCAAACTTCACAGTGTAACAACGTTGTTTTGGTTTTCTTTCTTCTCGTTCTCTTTCTCTTCTAATCACGTTTCGTTTTTTTTTTTTTTTTTTTTTTAATCCTTATTTTTGTTTTTCACGATATCTCCAACCACACTAATTCCGTTCCTCCGGGATCTGCAGCGATTGAAGATTCCAGGTTTACCGTGCAGCCGGATGTATTCGTTATAGTACGAGACGTTGTACAGGCCGACTCAACGGGTCCCGAACATTAACAATCATCAGGACCTATCGACGAGAGAGAGGAAGAGAGTAGAGATAAAAAAACAAACAAACTCTTCTTTAAATAAGGGTACACAAAAAGCAAAACTAACTTGGGCAGCCTTGGAGCTCGCAGCGAGAGAAATATGAACACAGATTCTGCACTCGTGTATAATATTATTAACCGTAAAACTTATGCCACACGATTTTTATTACGGAATGATATAATTATTATATAATCATTATCCCCGCGGTGTAGTTAAAGTTTCTCCGGAAAAACGTTTATTTGCCACAGAGACGATCGGCGAAGATTTTTCCTCCTTCGCTTCCCGACGACGTTTTCCTTCCGTCTTGCGATGATTTTCCTTTGTTTTTCTTTTACTTCCGATTTAAAAACAGCAACAACAACAGCAACAACAAGAAGAACAACTATATAACAATCACACAAAGTAATACGATTTATTATATTGTATTATATTATATTATATTATATTATGTACTGAACAGAAGAAAATATCGGTGTGTAGAAAATAATCGTAAAAACGTACGTGAAACGTACCGTGTGAGGGATTATTGTAGAGGAGAAAAACAAAAAGTATTCTCAAAACAAGGAAGTTTCGATGAAATGATAATAAATAAATTAAAAAGTAATTGTCGACTTGTACATGCGATGAGGAGAATAATAATAATAATAATCGTAGTAGTAGTAGTAGTAGTAATAATGATAATGATAATAATAATAATAATAATAGTAGTAGTAGTAGTAATAATAAAATAATGATAATAAGATTAATAATAATAATTTATTTCACACTATCTTTTATTACTCGGTTCGCGCGGTGTAAAAAGATTCTCGTTATCGCGGGAGAGATTTCTTTCATCAATCTCCTTCTCTGTCACCCTTTTTGTTGTTGTTTTTCCTACATACATACATGTATGTACATATATATATATTTGCGTCGTTCCCCCCCTCTCGCCGTTTATTTCGCCACGCACCTTCTCTCTCTTACTTTCCGTATTCCTTCCCCTCTCCCGCTATTTCTATTTCTCTCTCCGTCACGCGGGGGATTTTAAAACGCGAGGTGACACGTTGCGTGTGCGTCGATTTGTTTGTTAGTTGGTTAGTTGGTTGGTTAAGTTCCCTCGTTCGGAGCTGGTAGGTGAAATTGGCGTACGATTTGTGGTTAAGTAAAGTAATTACAACCACCGTATTCGTCGTTATGTATGAATATTTTTTTGTATATATACTGTATATGTGTGTATGTATATATATGTATATACATATAAATATATATGTATATATATTTTATATATCTCGTGCACGATTTTAATCGCGAGGAAAACCGCGTGCCTCTCCCGTTCAGACCGGCACTAAGGTGAACCTTGCGCGTCCGTTGACGGGCTTCGAATGACGCCGGGTGTCCCCCGTTATACGGACACGGAGGCTTTACGCCGCCGCGTCTCGACGGCCCGGCGCGGCGCGCGTTACGTAGAGAAACGGAGAGGGACGAAGGCGCCCGAGTCGCGGGACGATCGTCGCGTCGCGTCGCGTCGCGTCCCAGCCGAGATGAGCGAGAGCCTTCGCGCGCTGCTCTACGTTGCGTTGCGCGGCGCTGCGCTTACGCTACGTTACGTTGCGCTGCGCTGCGTCATACGGGGTTCGTGCCATAGGCGCACACACGCTCGGCTCGCGCGGTCGTTAGGCGCAGGCGCGAATTGACCCGAACTCTTGCAGGCGCCGCGCTGCACCGCCGCCCGTTGCAGGTGGCCCCGAATTCTTCTCCGCCTTCTCGTTACAGGTATCCCCGAACCCTCGCACTCTGTGCACCCACGAATACGAGGTGCGGATGCGCTGATTGCATGCTGCGGGGCGCGTTCATCCCGTGTCTACGTGTAACTTGTTCCGTAAAAATAACATCTTAAGAAACTGCAAGCTTATATTCTGTTACCGTTTTTTGGACTAATATCTTTTGAACTACGTGCCAAATGTCTTTTACAACTAATTTTGGTCGAATGTAGTGGAAATCTCAGGCTCTTTATGGCTCGAATCTAACTTCCGTCGCAATTTCTTTGAATTTTTCTATACGTATACGAATAGCACAGGATTTTTAAACCTCTGCGACACGGCGGTTATTCAGGATTTATATTCAATTTTTTTGACATCGCTGTCATTTTTTTTTTTTTTTCTGCATTATCAGAGATTCAAGATATCAATGTTGATGTTTTACGAGGGATTATGATAATTCCGCGAATATAGTGAGCGCTATAAATGAACAAAGTATTGAAAATGCCTGGTTTTACAAAATAAATGTAATTGTGGAACGGTTATGGGGACTATAAAAGTGGAACTCGATAAACTTGAGTTTTTGTGGTCGCTAAAAACGAATCCGACGTCGAACTCTCAAAATTGAAAATAGCGGCTCCGATATGGTGGACTCCAAATTTTTAAATTGATTCGATTCGCTTGAAATTTGTTACTCGGGGGTTTTCGGGGTCGCTGAAAACAAATCAGACGTCAGAATTTCAAAACTCATGCTGACGGATCCAATATCGCGAACCAAAAATATCAACATTGATCCTATTCGCTTATATTAGATCCGCCATTTTAAATTTTGAAAATTTCTCAGATTTGATCCCATTTTTCAAGTCAGTGACCTCGAGAACCCATTTATACCCAGTTTCAAGGAATTTGCCTACCAGTAAAAATGGATGCTTCAAAAGGTTAACACTTGATGATTGATTTATTGTTTTTTTCCTGTTGATATGTGAGCTCAAAAAATGTTAAATTTCACCAAACTTCTTGCAGCTACGACTGTGGGTATTTGATATGGATATTAAAGATTCCAAGTAAAAAAATAATCATAACCACGAAATGCCAAAAATCCTGTTATTCGAATGGGAAATTCCGAAAGCTCAGCGGCAGAGTTTAGAATCACGATAGGATTACAAGATATTTCAGCCCGTGAGCCCAACGAAATTCGATAATGACCATATTAAAAACCCACACACCAATGCGCATAATTGTTATTTCCTTCTTCCTGTCTACCTAACGAAGTGTGTGACAACATAACGACGACGTAAATTATGCATCCGTAGCAATGCCAGTGTGGGACGTCTTTTTAAACACCTGGTTCAAACGCAGATCCGAGTATTCAAGATTCCTACACAGATATGTTATTCTTACACGCTACTTAATAGATTTTACCGCACTTTTTACCCGGCGAAACAAACATATTTCACTGAGATATTATCCAAATTTAATTTCCGCTCCAAGATTGAACAAAACCGAAAATTTTGCACTAGTAATCTACTAGATTATGTATATTTGACTTGACAACGTGATTGCGAAGAACAGAAAAAAATATTACGAAAGTCCATTGCGTCATCGTCGTAGGTTTTCATATTCCGTTTTTACTATTGACGTGGATGTAGAAATTGGCAAAAGTAAACAATGAAAAGACAAAAACGATTAAATGAATTTAATTAGGTAGAAATTTTGTTACCGAATATCAACCCCTCAGGGATCGATAGTGTAAATTTTACCGCATGAAGTTTGCCGAAATTAATGAAAACGTATTTCGCAGAAATAAGCTTAACCTTGATGCCATAAAGGTCATTTTTCATGCACACGTATAAAACAGAGCACCTTTTCCTCCAAGGGAAACTCGGCACTCCCTTCACCACCGCACAGACTTTATCCTTACGCATTTAAAAGCTGATCCCGTACTCAACAAAATCCGCTTTTTCCCACTAGAGCGTAGCTTTTTTTTTTTTGTGCTTCATGTTTTCCGATTTTTTCTCTCGCATCTTTTTAATCGCTAAACAAGAAAGCTTTTGAAGTTGAATAATTTCTTACTCTCGACGATTAGGTTTTACCATTATTTCGTAGGCGGGATACGGTTTAACTTTACAAATAAAAAGAGAAAAAACAAGAAAATTGAAATTAAAATCAATGAATCCATTCCGGTGAAATACTATGGCCTTGTAATGTTTTATCTCGCGATACATGGATATTACCTGCGGAGAGAGAAAAGTTTTGTCGTGAAATACTGTACACATTTTACGAAATTTGTTGTTTCTCTTTTTATACTGTTATACTTCTTTCTCTTCTTCCTTATATGTATTATACAGTTATTTATACGCGTTGTTTTCTGAACTAAAAGAAAAAGGAGGAAGCACATATACCTACAGGGATATGTATGGATACTTATACTGTATGTATCTATATACATATACATATATGTACGCATAGATTCTTATCAGGACAACTTTTTTTGCGGTCGAATAAAAGATGAAGCGACAGTTTCCAGAATACTGTACACATCGGAGCATGAGACACGCACACACACAGATATATGTATAAATACATGAACGGTTTGCACGGTATAACTGCGATACGCTTAGGCCGTGAAATGATATTCCTGGAATGAGAAAGAACCGGGAATTAAACGACTTTTATTTCCACTTTCACATACAACATTTAAGGTAGTATCCCCCCGCCTCCCACGCCAGGCGTCGCAGAGGCGCCGACTTAAACGCGAAGGGGAACGAGGGAATAGCTTCAGCTATTAAACTCCACCCTTATCTAAAAACTCTTTTAAAACTGTAACGCGCCGAATAAAAGATATGGCTATATAGACTCACATTTAAACACGGCGCAGCCTGCAGTGCGATGCAGAAATTAAAACCCGCCTGAGGAGTTGGTTATTTCACTGAATGGGGTCGGGGGATCTGATCTCTCGTACGAGTCTCAAGTTTATAACACGGGTCAACGAAAAATAAATTTTTTTTTTTTAAATTTATATCAATGCATCAAATAATAACCAAAATCTTTATTTAATACTTGCAAAGTTTGCTTTTGTTGTATTTTTTTTACATCGATAAATAAGTCTTGAAATTTTTGGTTCATAGTATAAGCAGCAGATAACAGGACCTTGAAATAAAAAGCAGACTTTATCCAAAAAGAAACTGTTTTTATAGTTTCATTAGTAACGTGAAAAAAATCAATATTTGACGTCTAGAGTCCAAACTCAAAATTCGTGTCGACCGGTGCAATCGGTATAAATTTGCAACTGCGTTGAAATTTTCGCCAACATACGTGTTATACCTATGTTTGCCTTCCCTTGTGCGGTTGGTTGAATTTACGTTGAATATGCCGGGAATAGCGAGTATTTTCATGATCATAAAAACGTGTGGAATAATTAAATGATCGCGAATTCTTAACCTGATTGACGCCAAGTATAACGTAATGGGCACAGCTGGATGAGTATGAATGAAGAGCTTCATGGAATGATTTGCTAGTTTCCGACCATCAAAGATCGTCTGAAAGTTCCAACAGCGATTTCCTTGCTCAAAGATTTAACTCCCGGAGATAGTGGCTGGTGCCTGAACATCCCACGGGAATGCCTCGAGTTTCATGCACCGCCAACCCATCTCTAAATTCTAAGCCATTCGCAACTTCAATCCTCACATACAATTTCCTGTGAAAAATCTCTCCTTGTTCTTCGATCGTTACATAATTTCATCATTCAATCTATCCGTGAATTTTCAAAACTGCCGATTTACCGGAATCTTTTGTTTTCTAGGTTATAAAACTTTCTGCACTGAATTGTTGCTGCGAAATCCATGAAATTCGAATACAGTTACGCCTCGAAATTTCAAATAGCCAATTTTCTGAAATTCGGAACCGAAAATATCTGAAAAAATTCAGAAAAATGTTCTTCAGTGGCAAAATTATGCCCACGAAATTTCAACAAAGTTTCTCAAGAAACTTGGAATTGATCGAATTTTCTAGAGTCGAGGTGACTGCCATCTTGGATACAAAAAATCACCTGAGTTTGACAGACATCTTACACAGATATGTATGTGCAGCAATGTTCATTGATGCCTTCCCATTTCAGCTACCTTGTTTTCGATCCGAAACAAAATGCGAGTTAGATTCTAATCGAATTATGTGAAAATGACTGGCAATGCAGTCGACGTGAGCGATTTAAATCATTGTCACATAATTCGTATAGAATCGAACTCGCATTTTGTTTTGGACTAAAAACAAAAGAGCCGGAAGGGGAAGTCATCAATTAACGTCACTGTGTATACAATGTTCTCTCTGTCTTATAAGTCTTATATGTCGGATAAGTTCTATATTTGGAGGAGTCAATTATTCCGCAGCTATCGACGCAGTGATCGCGTGTCTAATAATTATAACAAGTGACAAGCGACGGGTTGTGTGACTTCAGGGTACAAATTGTCAAGCCTGATATAATCGTCAGTCGCGAGACGTGGCTTGTGTCAAATTTGACACGTATACCGCGTCTTTTCCACGTTTATTCACTTTGGTCCCTTGTTTGTTGTCATTTTTCTCACTGCATCGTACATATGACGTAAGGGCAGCTCGTTAAATAATTCAGAGCAAACATCCTGTCTGCCCAAATACAGTGCAGCGAAAAGTTACATGTTTCTCACAGAGCCTCTCGTGTACCTTGAGAGTTAGGTTGGGTTCCTCAACCGACGTGACTTCGGAATTCTCCCTATTCACCCACGCCCCATCGTACCGGCCATTCGCGTATTGAACTTTCCCATTTCAATTAAATATTAAATACCCCGATCGATACCGCGTCTTGTCGTTACGTGCCTTACCTTTGCCCACCCTTCAACTATACCCCGCATCCGTGTCTCTAACCCACGAACAACATTCACTTGTCGGTGCGATGCGCTTCCTGACTACCTGGTATGTTCAGAGGTATTTTTAGTACGCGTCGAATATTCACTTCATGGCCGTGACCTTCCGTCGAAGAAACTAATTTTTCCTCCACTCATCGATGTCGGTGAAACACTGTAACTGAAGTTTGAGTGGAAAGACTTCAACCCTTCACTGGAAAGCAGGGTATTCGACCAAACTTTAGCCAACATAATAATGATTTCCACTAAAGATGTTATAGAATATTTTATGTCATCACTCAAGTAGTTGGTAATTCAGTATTTGTCGTGACCTTTGCCGATTAATGACAGTTTTACCCAAGCCTCTCTTAACAATTTATGAATTACTTTTATACTGTCATTCTCAAATGCTGATATAGCAGTGATGCTATGGGTTACACGTACGAATGTTTTGATCCGTGTAATTCGATCCGTGAATAATTTTATCTCAAAAGAAGACACCAGAAGGCGCCACTTGAAATGAAGAATCCAACGAAAAAACTTGTTGCGTTCCACACTCTTGTCCTATTGTTGTGATATCGCCTTAGTTCAAGCCTTTTGAATAACGTGTGGACTAGTAAGTGTCCGTACCCTGCTGGAAAAGAAAACTGCAGCACAATGTGCAAAGAAGTGGTTTCACCGAAGGCAGGTGAATTTTTATGCAAACGGAATTGCTGCAAAACGTTGAATAGGAGATCAGAAAAAGGACCTTCAATCGGTGAGAAACATAGTATTCAGAGGATGTGGTTGTTCCCGATGGCACGGAATAGCGTTGGATTTTTATTCAAGCTTTCTTTGAACTCTCATACACAAGTATACAGGCAGTTGCTTCCCGTTTATCTGGGTAACGAAGACAGCGAGGAGCAGGTGAACAGATATGACGCGAAGGAGTTTCGATTAGGTCCGAAGTCTGGCGCCTCGAACTCGATTGTGGAATCCGGCGGTAATGACCAAGAAATTAGATTGTAACTTTTTCACGGTCCGATTTTCCAATACCGTTTCGAACGGTGAAAGCAGCGGCTGGTTGATTCGATGTGAAGCTACAGAGGTACGTAGCCTATACATGAAAGTATACAGCGGATGAGCGACGCTGTGAATAAGTTATCAGCCACCCGGGAACTTCGCAGTAGAGGGTAGGTTGAGAGGTACGTGATAAGTTTAAGTTAATACGAAAGTGCGGTGGAAGTTGATATATAAATAGGAAAGTCACACTTGTCGCATTGTCGTGAGATGAAAACCGCCCGAAAAGCAACAGTCTCGAAAGCTGGAGCGAAGCGTAGAAAGAATTTCAACGTTGAGACGAGACTTGACCAAGTCGAAGAAACCTGATCCCGCTGCAGTCTCGCGAAGGGATGGATAACGCGCGTCGTTTGTTAGACCGATCAGCCATGAGCATGGAAATATATCAAGATGTCAATCTCGATCAGGAAAAACCCACACGAACGTTGGTCCCGAGTCCAGAATCGCTTATTCACCAAGACTGCCGTTTCCACTGTGCTGCATTGTGACGAACGTTGAATGCGGTATTTTCCCAGATTTCACCTTATCCTTATATTTCCCTCGTCTCGGCCGCGTTATTCCATCTTCGATACCTCACCGGCAAATGTGATCCCATTTCGGAGGTAAAGAAACGCTTTCGCGTCTCGCTGTTTGCCCAATTGGGTGGGCAAACCAGCATTTTTGAAAGAATGTTGACAATGGTCGTATTGGCGCAGTTATTACACGAGATTCATTTTACCATATTACAGAACTGTGAAACCGCAGTAGCTGCAGCGGAATGCAAGGAGATATGGATGCGGAAATAAAATTCTCTACTGGTTCGCGGATGAATAAACTACTCCGCAAATTTCCGCGTAGTACATACATTAATTCTTCCTGCGGGTTATAATCACCGGCCCTCCATAAACCACTTCACTAATGCACAAGTAACACGCGTGTTTTCATCATGTTATAACAACCTACGGGAATTGCAGACTGCGGGGAGATCGCAGGCAGAAAAGCTGTTCGCAATAATGATCGCACGAGTTAACATCAGCAACGATCTGAAATAACGTCGTACATGCATTAGGATCGCGACGATAGGCGATCGTTACGCTTTAGTAATGTAATTGCAGCTCGCGGCTGTCGCGAGATCCTCGTAACTCATTGGGAGTTCAATCAATTAGAACGAAGAACTTGATATCATTTCGATGAATGAAACACGCCTCTTGTGCAGCGGCAAACAAGCGGAAGAGATTTGATCGATACCTGAAACATAGGTATGTACCTACCTACCTACCTACCTACCTTGCCTCACCATTCTCCTAGCAGTACCGAAGAGAGTCGCAATTACTACTACGACAATCATTGTTCGAACCACTAGCAGCTGAAAAGGATGTTAGAGTTATTACAGAGTCAAACCGATTCCGACTTGTTGATCGGAGAGCCACTCGAACCGTCAGCGAGTCTTCGACATTATTAAAATACCGTCAAGGAGTCTCGATTCAGGATTAACCTTCAATGTTATTATACAGAACTGCTCCGTCTAGCCACCCACTGGCGAAATCAAAACTTCTGAAGTATCGTTTGTCGGATCAAGCTCCTCGGTCTGAATGGCTCCATTGTGAGCGTCCCGACACTAATTTATTACTCTGCGCATGCCGGATTTCTGAGAATGTACGTTACGCTGTCATCCGCGGATCAAACAAGCCGACTAATTGTCCGCACGGAGTGATACGGTTCTCCGGGCGAAAGTGCACGGCTGCGAAGGTTCATGCACACGATTACGGAGTTTGGAAAACTAGCGTAGCTGACGGAGAAGAGGGACTGTAAACTGGTGTCAGGACCCGGCGGACTCGACCGGGTTCCCTAATCCTTTCAGAAGTCACTCTGAAGCGATATTCCATTCGTAGTGGTGCAGGTCGGACTATTACCATGGCAGGATGGACTTCGACTGAATCTGGAGGGGACAAAATCGAGTGACACCGAAACGGTTTCGTGTACATCTAACGATTCGGAGTCCGAGCTGGTGGATTAGCATCGATTGCTAGAACGTACGAACCGGTCCCGAGTAAAATGACGGGATAAACTTGGTTATAGATGACCTCGCTTCGCAACAAAGAACGCTGAAAGGTCTGTACTATTCTTAACCTGACCATCGAACGTTTATATCTCGAGGAAAATGGTGAATCGGAGACAATGAATTCCTGGTCCTATTTCCACGAATAGACGAATGTCCACTATAACTCTATCTATTCATAGATTCTAAGTATCGAGTGTCCGTTCCTGCGTCATTCTACGGTCGATACAAGACCAGCCACACAATCATGTGGATTCGTCGTGAAAGGCAGCACAATTTCCATGTGACATATGGATGGAACCGGTGTGATCCGAAGAAATTCTCTCACTATATAACAGCTCGCCGTAATTATCGTCCGCGGTTGGTTGCTGATTGACAAACTTCAGTGATTACCATACTGCACACTGTGCTCTATGAAGAACTTCCGGCATTGGACACAAACTCACCTCTTCACATTGATCGGGGTCAATTTTTGTATCTTCCGACTATTTGGATCTCACTTAAATCCCTCGAAAGATTAATTTGTCATTCACTTGTCGAATTTTTTGAGCGAAAACCTCGGTGAAGCTCTCTTCGGCTATATCCGTCTGCCTGGCATCATTAATTCATCATGGACGAGCTTATAATATCAGGCACCGTGAATAGTAGCGTGGGACAAGACAACCGCGGTAATAATTTTTTCCGATGAAATTATTCCTAAAGGGTTATATCGCACGGGGTGATATTATTAGATAGAATAACTGAAATTATGTCACCCATTTCCTATTTCAAGCTCAGTGACGAACATCCCGTGATTATTTCGTCGACGGTAACTTGCAGGGTTAATTCGACCTGATGTATGTGTGCATGAGTAAACGGTGTATACTGCGACAGGATATTCGATCCACGTTGATCAAAGAGGCTGATATCTATAAGCCAGAATTCCATCGCTAGCGTTATTCTATGCCTAATTACACGTACATCCGTTATCAGTTTTCATTGTTTGAGGTGAATAAAAAAGAAACGAACAAACAAGTACGGGGAGAGAAAAATTTGTTTGCTTTCCAAGTAGACATTCTGCAAACACTTTCGCAGACATTATGAATACGTGATAAAACTCCAACTACGGACTCTCCGACGCTCGATAACGCTGCCGGACTCTATTTCTGTGCAAATTATACACCGGTGCAAATATCGCAAACGCCTAGGGACAGAGGTAAGAATGGTTTCGGTGAGTGTGTTATACACCGCCTGGGTATAATCTGTGCCACGGTTAATTTCATGCATTCGAAGGTTCGACATGTGACAGAGGGATACGGGTGTGTTTGAATAAGTGATGGCAAAATGGAGCCGCGACGGCGGCAAGGATTGCAAGGCGAAGTAATGATTGCGGAAGGACATTCTTGGGCGTCTGTTTTTTTTTCTTTCTTTCCACTCTCTCTCCTTTTCCGCGCCTTAGTAATCGTCACAAATTTACCCGCGCCGTTTACATCGTTCCAGTTACATTCCCCTGCTGGGTATCCCAGTATGCAGTTTTTAGATTTTGAATCGAGGCGTGAAAGACCCAACCATCCGATATTTCCGGTGTTCTCACCACAGGAAACTACATGAGTCACCGTATAATGGGATGTATAACACCGAAAACACGGGCTCCCGCTACTTCACGTTCAGGGAGCGACCGGGGGTCCCTTTAGATCCCCTTCGCCCGAACCTTTCCGCGGGTTTTGTATTCTATGGCGATCGAATCTCTGCCATAGGCGTACGAAACGCTCGAAAGCAAATCGCGCTTGGTCACCTTCACCGAAGACACCCTGTGGTTTGGAAATTTGAAAAAATCGGACTCGTAACGGTCGACGAATTTGAATTTACGTCGATTTCGATGCCGAGTCAAAGTCCGTTGGACGAAAATCTACGCGAAACGCTGGAGCGAGACGAAATCACGCGGTTCCACGCCCATGCGTGATGCAGGTTCGCCATGTTGGTAAATTTAAAAGGTTCCGTTTCGATATTCGAACAGTCACTCTGCAGCACGGGAAAAGCCTTCAGCCAACTAATTGTTCCCGAAAATATTATACGTATCGGTGATTGACGTTTCATCGCGATGCTGATGGTTATATGAAAAAATGACTACTCATTGAACGGAATGAAGAGTGACGCTCCAAAAGATAGCTGCCTGCCTACAACCGTATGTGTTGTGCGTGTCTCCTTGTTCATCGTTACACCTACTTATATACATATCGGAAATTGTTCGATAGGATTTTCAGTCACACGTCTCACACGATGAATAAACGAAGAAAAAAAATTTGAACAAGACAGTTGAAATATTTGAAACGATTATACACCTCGTAATCCGATTTTTTTCGAGCTGTACCGGTGTACACCGATTTTCCGATTTTAAATCAATTTCCGGTACCCAATTACAGCTCCAGATTTTTCCCCTAATCTCGCTTTCATCAGTTTTCTCCTCGTCTTAACTTTTTTCACAGGGTTCTCTATACTCTTCAACATTCCGGGTACGCGAGCAGCCGCGAACTTTATTAACAGATACAAGAAAGGCATTCCAATGGTAAATTCTTGGAGGCTTCTTTTTCTGCTATACCTCTCGCGTCGTACCAGCCTCCGTTAATTGCTTAATTATAAACACCTATAAAATTCCTGCGTACGTTTCTTCGCGACGATTCCAAGTAGGTGAAATTTTTATTCATATTACATTACACCGTACCTTTGGTACGAGGTAAGTGTCGCAAAGATTATCTAAAGAAGCGGACCATCTATACACACACATGCAGGTTCCGCTTTTATCAATCGATCGAATTGCTGACTATGGTTCGGAAAAATGAAAACCACTAGGTGGTGGTCAAATCAATAATAATCATTGTCGTTGGTTTAGATAGACGGCGAAACGCGATCAGGCTGGTCCAAGAATCACGTGGTTTCTGGTAGGGTGTTTCTGGCCCCAATCTGGTAATAGACGAGGACCCCCATAATTCAGAGCTAACCCGAGTCCATCTAATGCGAACCCCCGGCGCGTGTGTGTAGACCCAAGATCGCCACACACCGTTACAGATATGCTTCGCATGTGTACAACAGGCTGCGCATTCACCTGGATAGCCTCGGCCCTTCTTCTCCAAACTATACGCCTTCATACCGGGTGCTCAACGATCCAAGGAAATATGCAATACGTCGAAAATTGCGCCCATCATCTCTGGTCGAAACGATACTGTCCCGTTATCATTGTCCGATCCCATGGATTCGCGTCCTGCAGTGATCTGATTAAAGTTTGGCGAAAAAAGCACCTCAAGCCATGAAAGAAAAGATTCCACGGACGATCGATTGCCGGTGTGTCGTATACTTAAAAGGTTGATCGCCCGTCTGGCCCAAATAAGGATTCACACGAGTTGATATTATGTCAAATAATACTTATTAATGAATATCAAGCTCTTACATATCTTGACATTACGCGTCTTCCGTACGAAATGTCTAGGAATGAGCGATTCTTTCCGATTAATCGAGAACACCGATGTTTTCTTCATTGATTAATCGATGTTTGATTTTGTTTTCTCAACGTTGGATGAATTCGATTTTTTTCTGTGACTTTGTAATTCGAACGTGGACGACGAGGACTAACTGCGACAATGGAACAAAAATCGAAGTTAAAAAAGAAACAATAACTGTTGATGTGTATATTTGTTAAAAAATGAGGTTATATAATAAACAAAAAACTTTTTCTTGCAAAGATGTAAAATCTGTATTTTCGTGACGATTTACCGATGTATCGATCTTTTTTCTTTTGAAGCTCATCTATTTACATAATCGATTTTTTTTTTCGAGTATCGATTATTTTCTGAACATCGCTCATCCCTCGAACTGACGCCGGTTGGCCATAGAAAACTGTTTATCTAGAGAAAGCGTTTCACGCACATTACTATGTGTCGAACTTGTCCATCGAGACTTACTTTGTTAGTCTCGCTATTTAAAATTCAGGTTACAGCATGTGCATTTTTGAATCCTCTGATTGCTGGGTGGGTTTTACGATCTCATGATTGCTCCTGAAGCTTAAGACATTTTCGCGATAATCGCGCATCTTAATACCGGACAATTTGCCTGTAACCTAATCTAGGGGTTGGTGATAATTAACGCTGTGGGCAGCCCGGTTGTTTACTGCTCAGGCAGCTATTCAATCTGGCACTAATTTAGTGCGAAGCACCCTTACGTTATACTATACTGCTCTGCTACGAATGGAGCAAATGGAGTAAAGTGATGCTCGGTGAATGGGGAAGGCTGTGAATGATGCTCTTCTGCGGTGTGTTCGAACACCAAGTACGAGATCGCGCACTTTAAGCCGTACAGAATTAAGCCTGCAAGCCTAAGGCGCTCCTCCCAGGGTCCAAATAGCAAAAAAAAAATATGCCGCTTCGGGAAAATGTTTTATCATGAGTAAGGAAAAAGTAATATCACAGCAGTGTTTCAGGAAACACATGAAAATGGGAATTTCGAATTTGCATTCGAGTATGCGGAGTTGCCCAACGTCAGGCGTGCTGGCTGACCATTCAAGTGCTTATACTACTTCCAACAATGTTGGTTTCATCGCGGATCAGTCGACAGGGCAGGTCTCTGCATATTTTTGATACAGGAAAAAATGGCGAGTCACTCTTTAAATAACGCGGGTTTTATTACGCAGAAGAAAATGTTCATTCTGGACGAGATTTCTTACTCAGCGTTCTTTTACGATGGCTGATTATGGTGAATACCAGTTGTTCTTGCATTTTTACACATGGTTTAGTCTGTGAGTTCCTTATCGGTTGGTCTATGAAAAAATTGTCACAATATTACAAATCTTGTTTTTTCAGCCTCTTTTTAATGATTGTTTGAATCACCTGTACATTGCCATACACGCATCTCGATTCCTCAGTTTTAGCTTATCGCTTCTATTTCTTTAGGAAAAAAACCAGCACAGGGTGTGTCATTAATTTACGTATCCCATAGAAATGTGGACCAAAGTGCCATCACTATTCAAGCAAGGTTGGAAGCGAGACCGTGAATTCAAGGGGTCAGATGGAATTGTCTGAAACAAAGGTCAAGTTAGTTCCGGAGTTTGAATTAAATTTAAAAGAGTGTCCGACCGCTCCGCACACTTTGCGTGAAATTTTGAAGCTCGGGGTGATTTTGAAAGAAGTCCACTCCCGTTCCGGTACAAGGCTTGGGTTGACATGAGGCAATTTATACGCCAAGTGGACGTTTCAACACTTCAATAATATATTTCCCGAAAGATAAAACCCCAATAGGTGGTAGCTGATGTGATCATATAGGCAAATCGTACGAGTATCACTTCACTTTCGTGTATGCGTGTCTACATTCCTTTTGAAAAAAACTGAAAAAATCAGGATGCGTTTCAGCGTTGTAAATTATGTTCGTGTTCCAGAACCTTTTGCATTGTATTGAACGAGCGAACTAGCCTGTACTGCACTTAGTCCATACTCAAACTTTCATGCATTCCGGACACGTGACGATAAATGGTATTCCCTCTGAAGGCTTATTTCCATTCTGTCATCAGTTGTCCTTACGAATGCCGTTTGTGAATCGTATATAAATGGCAGATAGCAGCTGAGTTGTAAGTTGCCGTACATCGATTTGAAGATTACAAACAACTCTTAAATGGCTGCCTGAAGAACTTTTCGATTTTTTCTCCAGTCAATCTCCGTTTTCTTTTCAATACCACAACGTTTTTAAAAATGCATCAAAGTAAAAACACGTAAATTCAAAGCTAACTTTATTTTCACAAATCGAACCTCTAAGTTTACTTCTTTCCTTCACCGTTCAGAACACCAGTCATTTGGACTAGACCGCAAAATTCTATTTACATATATTCCGTATGTTGCTTTGATCACCATTCAAACGAAGGTATATTAATTTTCATGTCTAACTTGAGCGGGAGGAATCGGGGCTCCAGGGGTGAGTCGATGGTATTTAATTACAGGTACACGTCAAAAGCGAAATAAAAGTCAGAAACCCACGATTTTGCACTGTGGCGTGACCGAAGACACGGATGTCCACCGACGTGACATTTATACATCGTTCGAGGTACAGTAGAGAAAATAGACGTTTCATTTCATAAAAGCGTACAAAGTGAACTTGCGATTCTGATATCACGACAAGGCCAAGAGATATGTGAAAAAACTCATGACCGAAGGTACGTACCTGCTTTTTCTCCGTACCTACCTTCCTATCTAAAAAGAAATAGTTAATGGTTAGAAAAAGTTTAGCGTTCGTCGAAGGCGACACGCGGGGACAAAGCCTGTAAGAGAAAAGCTCCATCCTCGGCCGATCGATAAGAAGCTTTATGTTTTTGCAAAGACTTTGTCATCCGATAGCGACAGGGCCGTCACGTCAGTTAACGTCGTCTCCTCCCCCCCCCCCCCTCCCCACCCCTGCCCTCCCTCCCAATCTGCTCACCGAGCTTAGAACCTGTCCAAATTTCACCGACGTGGGCCAACTGATGCACTGCAGGTGAACTACATCGGGTGGGTTGGGTAAGAACTGTACGTCCATTAGCATCGATTATAAGTCAACTCAGTCAGGTTCGTCTAGAACGATACGAAAACACAGAGTCGCGTCTTTCAGGAATGGTCTCAACGATTTTTTATTCTTCTCCCTTTGTTTGGGTTTTCCGAAACGCCGGTTTTCCCGTCTCGGTCCACCCCTGGTCGGCGGACAGTGACGAAGAAAGATAGTCCATCTCACGCCGCAAGTATCCGGCAACTTTGACGCTTACTCCCTTGAGACTTTCTATAAATACACCACGGGGTGGAAGGCTATTCTTCGGCTAACCAAACTGTTGAGTTTACTCGAGCTGTGTACGGAGTGAGTCTAAAGTATACAACCTTTGTCAGTGATCGATTTTCAGTCACTCAGACCCGTTAATTATGCACGCGTACAGTATGCCTATTTATTACTACAATATCTATTGCTTATGTAACGTAGCTGAAGTATACAGGCAGTGAGCTGGGTGGAAAAACTCTTACTTCAAATCTCTAACTTCCTGCTAGTCGCCCCGCTGCCCAAAGGCAAATAAACTGCTTTTGATGGAAGGGAATGAACAAAATTACCTTCCAAGAACTCCAAGGGGAACGTAAGAATTGTGTGAACTTGAAGTTGAATAACGAGTTCAAGGTGTCGACCAAATCTTACATCGAGCACCACAGATCGAAAAAGATCTGTCGTCAGATTTTCCTGCACCGGTACTTTGCGATGAATAAATGGTTATTTTCACGTCTCTAGTGAAACGGCGTCCATTACCATAACAAGTACCTGTATATTTTTGAATGGGAATCGAGCATAATTTCTTGGCGAGCTACCAATTGATGGATAATTTTTCTCCGCGATGGCTGCTTGACTCTTTCCGGTTTCTGAACAGTTTCTTCGCCACCGGAGTTTCCGGTGCTCGCATCAAGACATGAAGCTGGAATTGCTGAAAACTAACCGAGCTGAAGAAGGAGACGCGGAGCACATAAGTGGGATTTATTGCCTTCAAGTCTCGATAGTTTGAAGATAGTTTAAAACGATTTGGAACAGGGCCGTATAGCACAATGCCGTGTGGTTTCTTGAGGTTGATTTAAACGCACGGTGGATAAACTCCGCACCGTATAATGTAGGTACATCCCCGAAGCAATTTCCGTCGACAAACCAAAGGAACAGAGGACCAAAGCGCCTGGCAACAATAAGGAGAAGCGCACACAGAACGTGCTTGCAAACGCCCAATGCCCCCATCGTGTTACCCATTAAACCATGGGTAGGTTGGCCGAAGAATAACTCACTTCCGGCCTATTCTCGCTATGAAACAATTTCGCCATATCCAATTATTAAAATGAACGCAGAGGACGGGTTCGTCAATGGTGGCCAAAAAGCACGTCGTGTTAAAGGTATAAAAGAAGCTGTTTCAAGCGGGGGTTGTAAAAAGGAATGAAAAAATAAAGATACGAGCAAACCGAGAGACAGCTGTGAGAAAATGACTCGGGACGGGTATTTATCGTGAAAATTAGCAAGCTGGCGAGAGGGGCTGACGGAATTCCACGAGACGTTACGTCGAGGTGTCTGACATGTACCGTATAGGTATGTATACAGCTAGCTACCCTCTTTATGTTCTTGGAGGGACGAGAAAGACGATGGGCCGAGTAGGTATATTCTAGGGCGGGTGACTGAGCTAACGAAGATAGGGAGACGCTGCAGGTGGAACTGAGACGTTGACGATAGAGACAAGCCAAAGAGAGGTGGTTCGCAATAAGGGGCTTGCGCGGCTGAGGGATCAGGGAGTGACGTCTGATCTTCATTAAGCTTTTCCACCGAGTTTCAAACTTCACCGACGACGACGAAGAGGAGCAAGAAGACGAGGACTAGGATGAGTACAACGATAACTGCCTAACAAAATTTTACCTACAACCTCTTGTCTACCTGGAGGCTATCGCCGAGGACGATATTCTCGAGGATCGAACGGCGGAAGTATTCCGACTTCCTCGGATAACCCTCAATGTCGAATTCCGCATTAGTTGCTTTGTATCGTAATGGTAGAACTATGGTCAGAGTTGACGGTGTTTTCTTAAACCGTACTGAAAATATCAATCTCGAAGTTCTTGGAAAGTTAATTTCAGCGCCTAGATGTTGGTATTTATATTGCAACACTCTCGGGTGTTACGGAAGTTAAATACGGGTTTGTTGAGTAATCAAGAAGTGAACAAGACAGACAAAGATTAAAAGATGGGAAAATGCGAAACAAGGCGGTTTATTACAATAAATGTTGGTTGACGTAGCGGCCTCATCCATTTCAGAACATATCAGAGCTCTTATCTATCTTTTATCTATGATGACCACTAGGTCATTAGAAAGGGGGTAAAACGGGTGATTTCACCTTTTGCAACAATATAGTCAGATACAGATTCCATGAAGAGCAAACTTTTATCGCAAAGTAGTTCAATTTGGCGATAAATGAAGTCGCGAATGAATATATTCGTTCTACAATCAGCAGCAAAGATACGTATTACATACATGTTAAAAAATATCTATACCATACCAACCTGCACGTTGAATGCGAAGGTGGAAAATGTATGAGGGTATTGGTGAGTGTGAAGTGGGTAAGAAAAGTCGAGATGAGATCTCGAGTAAAAAAACTATAGGTATACATGTAGACACGGATGTGTGTAGTTACACGCATGCACACCTACCTGCTATACCTTGGCAAATAATATTTTTCACGGTGAGAAGTTGCGTGACGGGCGATCAGTCACGGTGTATCCGATCACCGAAGGGGGAGAAGACTCGTTGTCATGGTGAGGCTAAAGGAATGGAGAGGTGCGGATTAGATATCCTCAACCATATATATGTGTGCGTATGTGTGGATGTATATATATAGGTGCCCAGGGTCCCTGCTGCGTACATCTACTGTACATCAGAATCGCCGCAAGTTGGTACAGGAGTCCCATAGCCAGGCGATACATCATCGTTAGGCGACTTTAGACACTCACCTATTTCGGCATTGCGTCACGTTGCTTTCAATCAGTAGAATAGAGACTATATTTTACCTTCGGTGACACTGTACCTACGGGCTGATCTTTAAGGTTAATTGTGAAAAGAGTGACAGAATAATGGGATTTAGTCGTTGCTCGGAAGTGAGGTCTCGGTACGAAATGTAAATACCACCTACGTACAACTTCTTGAGCGTATCGAAACTGTCGATTAGTAATTGATACTTGAATTCAATATGGCCGCCTTCGTTATCGCTTCACTTCCGATTTTATTTCGGTGATGCGATCATTTCCAGAGCTTACCAAATGGCAAATTTATCGCTTTCGAGGATTTTATGTCTGAGGTTACTCGAAAAATAAGGTACGCAATTGACATCATGCAAACTGTGTCTAAATCAGATGTATGTATGTTACGAAGACCAGGTATTTTGGAATTTGTAGGTTATATAATGCCACGGACTATGAAATCGCATTAATAGATGACAGCACGTGAGAATTCTTGGTTTGAAAAATGCAACAAGCCTAGCGCGTTGTACTGAACTTCCTCTTACACGGAATCAAATCCGAAGAAAAGAAGCAGCGAAGCAACACAATAAAGTTGCATGGGCAATTCAAGCATTCAGGGTAGGACTGAAGAAAAGTTTTATAGCTAATTTAATTCTATCTGTAATCCATAACCATCAGTAAGTTAGAAATTAGGTACGGATAGAAATTAGCGCCACTTTCTGAGTTAACCTAAATTCGTAACGCCTGTTTCTAAGAACACAACATGGTTGTCAGGGCGTGAGTAATTTATAAAGCAAAAAAGAAAACTTTTTTTGAAATAACCGAAATTCTTTGGTTAGAAAAAACATTCGTTCCAGGTATTTTTTACATGATAATTGTCGTAAATGGCATTCGACTTGGCAATGCAAATTTTAACACCCAAAACTCTGCTTCTCCTTCATCAAGTGATGAGAATGTTTCTAACAAGGTAAATAATACTTTTTTTCCGAAGTATTCAGCCAAGTGAATGAACATCAGTTGCTACGACAAATCTTCTCTTTTTCATTTTCTCTTTGCGAAATACGGATAAAGGTAAATAATGGAAAAATAAATGTAATACAAATAATCGTTCTGGTGATATTTTATATATTGACATAACATAACTACGCCGACGTGTACATTAACGAATGTCGGTTTCATTTTGTTAGCCTCCACGATTGGTTGCATATATTTGATCGTTGAGAATTGATACGTATATATCGTAAAGTATCAGTGCTTTCGTACACAAGAATTAATTTTAAGTAGTTGAAATGTATAATATTTTATATTCAAATTGTACAAGAATACTAATATTAATAAAAAAAAAATTCTGTGTATTGATATTCAATTATAATTCTTAGTTTTCATGTACAGAAATATAAATACTTATACGGTGCACAGCAGCAAGATAGGAATATTGTGTGTTTCAATTGGTTATACCAATTTCAAGTGCCATACGGCATAATAAATAAAATCATTGCAAATGCCACGATTTTCACTATTGGAAATACTTCCGATTTCCAGAATCATTCTGTTAAATCCCCAGAAAGTGCGTTCATTCTCTGTTACGAGAAAAAACCTTGTCACCTACGAATACAGGTTATACGTATTTACACCTGTATTATTTATTGGAATGTCGATTATCGAGTAACAACTCTATATAGGATAAAAAAAAAACACAAAAATATCATTAATGGGTGGTCATATAAATCTAATTACGTGGCGATATACACGTATTCATGGTTCATGTATGCATAAAAATTCATCGTAATTATTATCAACATTGTTGCTAATCTTCCCATTATTCGAAAGTTATTTTCGAAAGTTGTGATTTGCCAATGTTCCTTGCGACATTTACCCTATAACGTGTGTGTACCTAAATTTTTGAAAAAATATGCCCTTAGTACCTAGATCGCACATGCGAATGCTTATACGAGACCGAATGGAAAATGTTTAAAACATGCGATAGAACGTGGTAATAAATAAAGACGAAAAAATATTATTCCACGTTTTGTATACGCTAACCTATCATTAACAATATTAACAACCCATTACGTGACACGCATTATTCTCTAACCACCTATAAGGTGGATTTCACTAACCCTTGGGACCCTCATCTCATGGGGTTCTAAGTTTTTCTTATAAAAGATTAGTAGGAAAATTGTTCTAAATTAGCTTTCTTTTTTCCTTAATTTGCTATATCATCACTTATTTCTATGTAATACGTCTTCTCATAAGATTTTCTTGCGCCAACGATCTTTGGATTTAGTTCGTGGCGGAGGATTGCATCGTGTCAAGAGCGTGCCTCTGATCTTGTTGAATAGTCTTCAACCATTGCTTATGCTCGCACAGATAAGGATACAACGGCACAACAAGTACACTTATATCGTCGACTGACGCCATCGGCAATATTTTCATTTCTTTATCTTCGGGATTTTCAACTTTCCCTCGCCACACGCGGCCCACCAATCGTCCTCGCGCAGCCTGCACCAGCTCCTGAGCTCCCATAGTCAGACTGAGAAGAAAAAAACATGTGTTTTGTTTGCGGGTGAAATAAAATTTGGACAAATAATGGAGCTAATTGTACCGGTATTCCAACGACGGAGTATCGGGAGCGACCGTCTTCCTCAAAATGTTAGCTGCCTCCTCGTCTGAAACGACGTCCCAGAGTCCGTCAGTGGCGATGATTACGCAATCTCTCTCGCTGAGATCATATTCCTCGAGTTTCAGGGATTGCACTTCAGGTTGGGATGACAAAAACGGTTTTATCGTCACTCCCGTGTTCGCAGCCTTTAATCCGTGGTCTCCAAAGCCCCTAGTGACGCCTATAGTACCCATTACTCTGCTCTGTGGAAAAGTATTGCACCGCGTTTAGTGTATACGCCTTGTTTCTTCCGTTTTAATGTTTTCTTCCGTTCTTGAGGGTTGCAAAATAAATTGATAGTTACCCTTTTTCCACGTCCAGAAATGAGGGGCAGTTTCAGGTCTGAGTGGGTCAGTGTCTTGAAGGCCCAGCCCGTCATGTAAGGTTCTCTGTAAATGACGTGAGAGCCCAGTTCCCGCTCTAGTGGACGCCTACGGAATTCGAGCGCGGTAAATTGGCCCCTCAGCAATTCTCCTCCCCTCAAAGAACCCAGGGCTCTTACACGATCCGACTCTGAATCAGGTGTATGATCCCGCGTCAACGCACGTTCTTGTTCACCAACCACCAATATTGCTCTGTAAAATGTTTTTAATAGGTTCTTTAATGTCAACATTATCAGAAAAATATGGCGTTGGAAGAAGGTAATTCTCTACCTGGAATCACCAGCACCAGCTGCGTACAAAATGCCATTGAGAAAGAGTATTGTGATGGCTGTGCAACCGCCGCCTCCTTTCTGTGACTGCAGTTCCACCATTTGATCCATTTGATTGTAGGCAAGCTCAATAGCACCTACAACCAGATCTCTGCCATTGACTAAACCACCTTGTTTCGCGCTGAGTAGATGCTCGCCAGGTATGGAAGCGAGCTTTTCCTGAAAAATAAAATAAGTCACCAGTAGTACAGACTAATATTCCATCATGTTTCTGTGAGTCAAAGATTTTGTAACTTACATAAATTATCCTGTGGAGATGTAGCCTTGCCGTTAAGGCTACTTGGTATCCAGCATGACCATCAAACATTGAAAACATTATGTAGGGCAGCGTGATGTTCGAATCGACTAACTTTAAATCCCCACGGGTCGCAGTTGCTTGATCCTCATTCCAGGTACTCTTACCAGCATTAATGCATTCTGCATAGCCTGCGCACCAAGGCAACCGACTCAAATCTCTCGGGACAATTATAGGTCGCACTCGATGGTCAGCGCTTACCTAAAAAAAATTATCTTTTAAAATAGAGTTAAAATAACAAGGGAACGTGGGAACATGTGCGATATTATATGTTTCTAAGATTTAAAACCTGTGTCTCTTCATTGGTAAGACCCAGGAAACTTGGTCTGCTATAAGGTTTAGTCTCAACTTCAAAGACTAGATTAGAGTTGAGAAAATCTGTTCCAATTTCACTGTCCGATTCAGGCGGATACTCGAGTCCTAGTTCACTGGCCCCGACAGCAGTGAGAAGCGCAGATTTGAATCTATTGAACATTGTTATGTTGTTGTTCGCTTCGTCTTAGCGCGAGTTTTATTTTCTTGTCCTGAAATTGTTTATTTGCTTTATTTGTTACTACAGGTTATAGGTTAGGCGTCAAATAGAGGACGCATTTTTCCCTCTTTCAGTAAATGCAAACATCTTCTTGTTCGCATTAATGTTTCGACCGTAATGGCTCGGATTCTTTAACTAACACTAGTAATTTGATTTATTAAATTTTACTACTACACATCTAGCTGCAGGTTATGACAGCCAATTGAAGTTTGACGTTTTGCTTGATGGTCAACAGCGCCCATTTTAATATTACCACTTTACCCACGGACTTACATATAGGACTCCTTCCACCATGCATACAGGTCTCTGGAAAGTAGGGAACCTTTTTTGGAGTGGGGGGTGTATGGCTTGGTGAAGCAAGTCAAAAGCAAGGTTATTTAGTTCCTGCTATGACCACCTGAGTCGTTGCGTTCTAGGACGTGTTATGTACAGATATATAATCGAGGAAACTACACGAGAAAAAAACCACACCTATATTACAACGATCCTACCGGCCAGGCCAATAACTAAGAAAATGAGCTTCACCAAGTGAATCACCCTCCACCATATGAGTTTTCAGTGGGCTGATTCTTTAATTAATGTGAAAATACAGAATCAATCCCCAGACATGTGCGTAAAACAGTCACTTTACCAGCCGTCTGCCTCGTGTTCCAAGTAATAATTAGGCTTTCCGTTCGGTGCAACCATCTACGACTCTTGCAAGTTACGAACATGAGTTATGAATTACCGCCGTCTTGTTTACCATCTTGTACCAAACGAAGCCTTCAGGAATAATCGGATTGGCTGTCTGCAGCCATGTTAACAACCATTTTTCAAAAAAGGTATTTCTCAGCTTTGTATTATCTATTTTCTGTCTTTGGACCCCTGCTTTCTGTTCTTGACTAATCATCATCCATCTTTTGAGCAATTCATCCTACTCTTTTACAGTTCGTGTATTGTTTGAGGATGATACAATTTCATTACATACTTTCAGATAATCCTCCTTGATTTCCCGCTCTTTTTATGCTGCCAAACTGGATAATCGTTCAGAGGTACCTTAATGTACCGTATTTTTTTTTTTATTTTCTCTTGCCTTCGGTTATTTACTTTTTTATATATCCGTCGAGGATTCTTGCATTCCACAGTGTCGAATTATTTTTTTCATACAAGAATGTAATTTACACTGTTTATTCGATTTGGGTAAACAATGCAATTGCATAGAATCCAATCTTCGATTAAGAAATTGGCAGCACTGAAATGATGTGGCGTCTCGGTGTGAAACACGTGCTGACAGATCGCTTACGACGCTAAATGCCGACCATTTGAAGAATTCGATACGCAGCCGAAGATTCCTCGGTAACTGAGTAAATAAAGCTTCAAATTTCGCGTCGGTTCTCATTGTAACGGTACCTGCTGTCATTTAAACGTAACAGTCGTTCGAAACAAACGTCTGCTCGTTTTGAGAGGTCGTGCAACTGTCACTTACCCAATCGCGGGAGATTTGAACAGGTTAAGTTTAAATAAGTTCTTTAAATGATGAATTTTAATAAATCTATCACAATTTCGACTTCTTCTCACACTATGCTTCGACAGCTGGTTGTCTTGATATTCGTGGTAGCAAGTATCGGGCTTTTTTTTTACCTAAATAAAGTGCAGCCGCATTATTACATCGATGAGATTTTCCACGTGCCTCAAACGTTGCGCTTCTGCGACAGAAATTTTTTCGAGGTAACTCTTTTTTACGTCAATATGAAATATAATTTGTGACAGTCTTTCACAAATATTAGAAACATACGAATTTCAGTGGGATCAAAAAATCACCACACTTCCGGGGCTCTATCTGATGGCCGTCGTACTTTTCGCACCACTCAAACTTTGCAACACTATCGTTTTGCGGGGGATCAACTTGATCGGGACGTTCGCAAATTTCTTCGTTGTGTATCAAATACTAAAGTCAAGTATTGAACGGCGGCAATATGGTGCTAAACAAAAATCACACGATCAGAGACAACAATGGACGATCCTCATAGCCAGCTTAAACATCGCTATTTTACCACCCCTGTACTTCCTTCTTTTTCTTTATTACACCGATGTCATTTCCACCAATTTGGTGCTCCTCATGTACCTGTTTTACATAAAACGACGATTCAAAACATCCGCTTTTGCGGGTAAGTTAATCAACCACCTAAAATGAGTTTAAAAAAATGAAGCAACAATTTTTCTCGTATCATATTTACTGCTGGTTTTCATTTCCCAAGGTGTCTTGGCCGTACTCTTCAGACAGACAAATATCGTCTGGGTTGCGTGGATCTGTCTTGAACTCGGAATGGACATACTGGAGAAAAAAAATCCGAACCGAATCCACAAAAGCTTCAAAAACACTCCAGCATACGTCAAGGTGAGTTGATTGGCCCTTTGCAAAAAAAAAAAAAAAAAAAAAAAAAAAACGATTCAGTAAGAAGACAACGCAAATAAACATCGGAGAAAAATATTTGAATCAAATGTTTACAACTTTCTAGCTGAACGGCATTTTTCCTCTGTTTTCTAGCTTCTCTGGGATAATGCAAAGGAAGAAATTCTGGGTCGAAGATTTACCAATTTGGCGGCAGAAATATTCGGTGTACTGTTGCCGTACCTTCTAATCGGTTTATCCTTCGCGATTTTCATTCTCTGGAACAAAGGCATAGTCCTTGGGGACCGCAGCGCCCATGTAGCCACATTTCACGTGCCTCAAATCTTCTACTGTTCGGTATTCTTCGCCTTTTTCGCCTGGCCATACTTCATCAGTCACGTAATAGACTTCTTGAGATTCGCGAAGGCTCGTTGGGGCCTCACCACTCTTGCCTTGCTTCTAGTCGGGATAATTGTCCGCTACAACACCCTGGTGCATCCCTACCTCCTCGCCGACAACAGGCATTACACCTTTTACGTTTGGAACAAAACTATCGGACGATATTATTTGGCCAGATATCTCTTCGTCCCGATTTACGGGTTCTGTCTTTTCGCCACTTGGCGGGCTCTTCGTCATCTCCGATTTCTCTCCCAGATCGGCTACTTTATCGCAACGTTCATAGTGCTCGTTCCCCAGCTCCTGCTGGAGCCCAGATACTTCTTCATTCCCTACATCATATATCGTATCAATTCTATCGACAGTGTTAAACCGTGGCAATTGTTCGCCGAGTCATTGACGACCCTACTAGTCAATGCTTTTCAATTCTACGTATTTTCGACCAAAGTATTTTACTGGGACGACGACGAGTATCCGCAAAGAATCTCGTGGTAGTTGCGATCTTGTTCACCTGGAAAAGAAACTAGTCTTTTTTGTTGAAACGGGGGAAAAAGCTCTCGAAAACGACTGATTCTAGGCATATATGTACGTATAACTGTATTGTTTAATGGTTTGTGAAATGGAATAAATGAACAGAAGAAAATCCAAGTTCGATAATTATATTTATTTGATTGCTATTACGTTACGTCTTCCAATTTTCATTTCCTCCTTCGTAGCAATTTTTTGCTTCTCATTTTGTTTTTGTTCGTTTATTTTTACATAGTATGTAACAATCTCACCATAATTTGGTAGGTTTTACCTATATATTAGGTTAAGATTTATCATGTAATGTACAAATATAATACACGCCTCGCTCCTATAATATTACTTTGGATTTCGCCTAACTCGATCGTCAATATGTTATATTCATTGTTTTTCCATTCGCTGCAGCTGGCGAATTATTTACTCTCAGGCCTTAATTATTTATTAATTCACTCATTTATTTATTTTCAACTAGGTATTCGTTACGATAATCAAAATGGTTTTCAATCTGAAGCATTGCGTACCTACAGATAATTATTGTGTCCGTAACTTGTATGCACCGGGGTTAGTTTATAACGTCCCTTAATCACCAATTTCGTTATCGCGCTCCGTTGAACATTCTTTTGAACTTTTACATTTATTTTATTTAAATTCATAAATTTCAGAGTTTTCGACGCTGACGTCGCGTAACTACCTAAATATAATGCTAAAAAATGTTCAACTCTTTTTTATTTATTTTTTTTTTTTTATCTTGTCATTTACTTTCTTCTCTCGTATCGTTTTCCGATTTCAATATTACCAATATTTTAATACCACGCATAATTCTATTCTTCGAATTTCATCTCTCAGACAATAAATACTATACGGATATGTCCAATGTAAACCGCAAATTACAGGCAATTAGATCGCACCTTATTTTCTCGAATTATTGTTACCGTTTATAATTAGTTACGCGGCTGTTGCGCCTTTTGTCCTGTTCTCTCTATTCTCGTTAAGAAAAAAGGAGATACCATTGCCCTTATATTTATCTATCTCCTCTTCCATCTATCTGTCTACCTATCTATCCGCTCACTTTTGACTTTGTCAACCTCGCATTCACCGACGAAACGATCTTTGATATGCGCAATGACTCGCGTCGAATGAGGTCTTGCTAAGCAGGATCGACGTTACGACGGAATGAAATCATAAATAGGTACGTAGAATTGAATGTTGACTGGCTAGCCGTTAGATACGTTTTCAAAATACAAAGCGCGGTATTAATTTACAAAATAAAAATAAAACACAATTCGTACCGCACCGAATAACGAATTTTGAATTAGTATCTCCTCTCGATTAAATTTTACCTCTAAAAATCGTACAACGAATCACGATTTGTTAAAGCTTCATAGAAATATCACGTATTGTAAAGATTATCGCCGTTCTTTGCTAAAATCAATAACACCGATTTTTTTCTCACCGTTGCTGATTGTTTCAACATATTGCTTTTGAATTTAAATTTACTAATAGATGTATAAAAATATAGTAATAGAATGTAATACCCATATGGCAAAGTCCAAGTCTTCCTGATACATCATTACCTCAGGCAAACACTTTTGAAATATTATTACAATCAATTTCATCAACATTTAAAACAAGTCAGTTTCAAGAAAAACAAATAATCGAGCCGTCCGGTACTTGCCGAAAATCGACTAGCGTATTATCGTCAATCGAATATTCTAACACTGACAATGAGATTAAATCCCGCGATATACATGTACTCCGATCATTTTGACCTAACAACATGTAAATAGTAACGTATCCATTGTCGGTACTAATTTATGTTGGCGTGACTCGTTAAAGACAAATTGTAAAGTCGACCCTGATTTCAGTACGTCAGCATTATAACGTATAGTAATAATAATAGCACTGCTCGTTTTTAGGTATCTATAGTGTAGGTACGTTATATCTTGAGTAAGGAAGATACAGCTTAGGCACTAGGTTTACGACGCGTCTGTGTAAAAGTGATCAAAGACGGCGTCGTCTAGTTGAGACCGATATCGATTATCGCTATACCGCGCCTCACATTTTATCATACTATTTGTTGCTTTAATTTGATCAAATTCGTCGAAGCGTATTTCTCCTTGTCGAGGGCCGCACTCGGCTCGTTCTTCTTGGTTTGCGTGTGCCAGGCGAGAACTTGGCTGCAGTTATCAGCCAGAAGCTCTATTTCGCTCGGGTTGAACGGCGCCAAGCTTTTCAGGAATCCGTCCTCCTCGTACCCGGGCCTGAACGGCATGCTGGCCTTTGGTCGCTCAAGCAAAAACTTGACGCTAACTGCAAAACCTGCCATATCAACGGGGAATTTCCGTCCTGCCATCCAACCGTCGTAGAAACCGATGAACTTTCCGTTCTTCACTATCGGCGTACTTAGACCGAACTTTGTGCAAAGGCCAACTGGCCACATCGAGACTTTTCGAGTTGTGCGGATCTGAAATTATGCAATCGAATCATAATGAGAGTGAAGTTCGTAACGTTAATGTAACGATTAAATTTGAAGAAAAATTATTATTCCGTAACTGTAGGATCGTCTGGAATTGAGTAATCTATTTTTAAAAACTGTAGTGTATTCAGATTTTGGAAATTAAACTTTTTTAAATACGTTCCAAATTTTCAAGACAATGATCTTAGCTTCAATATTTCGTTATGTTAACGTTACTAACTTCAGTCTGGTGAATCATACGTGTTTATCAGAAATCCATTACGAAATTGAAATCAAAGCAGCTTGTAATTATCTGCAAAATTGCACGGAAATAAACGGTTCGAGAAAATAATGGTTACTCGTCGTCACCTGACGTGGTATATTTTTTGTCATAAATGATTCACGGTTTGGAAGACCTTCGGTATTTCTCCATAGCAACAACTGATATCGAACGGTACGATCAACAATGCAACTGCATGCGAGTCCTGCATTAGAATCGATTGGATCCGATTCGTAATTTGATTGGTAACCGCTGCTCGAAAGTTTTCGATAGTTCGCGTAATATTAACGGATAAATGGGACAAGTTCGATGAAGTTTTTTTTATACTCTACAGAAAGACCATCTTATCTTTTCGACATTATATGATACGAACCTCGTCGAACAGCTTAATGTCATAGGTATTGTCGTCGTCGGCAAAATAAAAAACTCCACTCGTCGCATTTGCTCTAATCCATTGAAGACCGCGATTCCTGTTCGAAACTCCCCGAGGTTTTGCACCGTTCTTCTTTTTGTACTGCTCGGGCATCGGGGCTGGACAGGCAAAATAGTGGGGGTTAATGTCCGAAGTCACAACCGATGACTTCGATTTGATCACACTCGTTTGTTACAGGTTCAACAAACACCTCGATTATCGGAATAGTATATTTTTGACGAATGAGTGAAGTCTGAACACTCCTGAAGTTGGGCATGGACACTTGGCGCCCGGATTTCATGACTTGGACTCACCTAACGAGTGACGCAAAGGGATTCGAAGTAACTTTATAATCAACTCCACATGACTTTTCGTGACTTCAAGTGATTCCAAGTAACTTTAACTAACTCCACGTGACTTCGTGTGATTCCAATTTACTTTAAGTAATTCCACGTGACTTCAAGTGATTCCAAGTAAATTTAAGTATCTCCATGTGACTTTTCATGACTTCAAGCGATTACAAGTAAGTTTAATTAACTCCACGTGACTTTTCGTGACTTCAAGTGATTCCAAGTAAATTTAAGTATCTCCATGTGACGTTTCGTGACTTCAAGTGATTCCGAGTGACTTTGAATAACTCCACGTGACTTTTCGTCACCTTAATTAACATCATGATTTCACGACTTCAAGTGAATTTGTGCGATTTCACAGGACTCTTTTTACGCTGTATACCTAAGTTCAGGAGTGGTTGCCCCCTTGTCCAAATGTCGTAGCGATAAGTTAATTCGGATCTGAACCTGATATCGTGACCTGGGGTAAAGTCATCAAAAAAGCAAATGCCAGAACCGTAACTCACAATCAGAAGAGAAACTCACCAACGAGATGTTCATACTTGAGTCCAGTCCTTTGGAGGAGGTCAGTGACTTGTTGAGTGGGGGTATGAGCGTCTTCGATGACGAGCCAGTGGACGTTCTTCACGAGCATCAGAGTGTGGGCCATTCTCGTAAGTTCCGGGACTTGTTCCGGACGACGATACGTCGGGGTGATAACGTAGAGGGGGTTTTCATCGGCGAATTTATCTGCGGCTGCCACGACGCTGTTGATGGTGGTTTGTGCAGGGGTTTGGGACAGCAGCCTGTCCTTTTCGCGATTACCGATCGTCAATTTGTTCAGCTGATTCAGAATTCCCTCGGTCAATTGGACTCCGATTTCGGGCCCGAGCCCGTTCGATTTTCTGACCGCGTCCACCGCGTATCGAATCTGCAATCCGGATGATATTGAAGTTGGTAACGTTATTGCAATGATTCATGCTGAGGACACACTGTTATTTCGTCATTTTGGAATTGTCTGAAATTCAGTGGACCGTAGTAATGTAAAATACACTTATATTTCGAAATCTCAATTCCTCAAAGCTCATTGTAAAATTAAGAAAATCGTGATTTTATGCCCAATGTTTCGTTACGATAACTTTCGTAACTTGAACCTCGTCAATTCGAAAATGATAATGCCGCGAATGACGAAATAATGTATAAACGAATGTGCACAGATTCAATCATTCTGGTGAAATATTTTCGACGATATAATTCTATCGAGAAAACTAACGGATAAATGGAAAAGCGTTTTTTTTTAATAGATCTTTCCGTACAAATCGATGAAATTTTGTGAAAGATTCTAGTCGTCTGTACAATTACTTACAACAGAATATTGTATTAATTATCCTCGAAAAAAATGAAGCGATAATTCGTGAATTTTCTTACGCGAATTATACGAACTTAGTTATAAACGACAGTTCTACGACAAAAATAAAAGAAAAAGAATTAATGGCCATAAAAATAAAAATAAAATTCTGTAATTCTTAGAGGATTGGTCAAATTTGTGTAAAAAAACCTACAATTCATTATAAAAACTTGTAGTTTCGCGATATTATTTGTAGTCAACTGTACAACTGGAAAACGACGAAATAGTTTTTCAACGAATTTCGCAGAGAAATATAATGCAGATTTATGTTCGGCGAATGACCTTATATAAGATGAACATTATCTATCAAGAAAATATGAATTATAGTATTATAATCAAACCGAACTAGATAGTTGCATTACTTTTACAAATAATACTCACTAAATACAAAGTCAAGTGGATATCGAATAGTGAATCTGCATTAAAAAATTTTTGTAATCTTTTGAGAATGATTTGATCGGATTCATAGAATCTGTCTTATATCGTTGAACTCATCTTGCCTGAATTATCAGTGAGTCTTGCGGACAATCTTACGTAACAAACATTAATCTCAAAATTCTCTGACGTAATCTTTACAAAACGAAGTCCGTTATAATTTTTTACGTAAGAACAAACGGTTGTAGAAACAAGCGATTGGTCCCTCTACAAATGTCCCTGGAAAATTTTGGTTTCTTTTTCTTACCAGGGCATCCATCGTGCTAAAATTCACGTACCATTTCTTCGGTGAGCTTCTGGTGCGCGATGCTGCAACCGTAGGTGTCGCTGTTTACCGGTATACCATCAGGACCATCCGGGGGTTGCCCGGCATTCAAATCAAATTTCAATGCGGGGATTTGATCAACTCGAATCCCGAAGGACAGGTGATACTGGTAAAACACGAGGCAGATACCGACGAGGGCAATCATGCCCATCTTAAGAGCCGGTTTCATCGTGCGTGAACCTGAAAGAATTACGATGTTCAAGGAGGTTTCGAGGACGTGGAACGATCAGGTTTCATTCCAATGAGAACCGCTACTTTCTACGATGACGCATTCCAAGGACGTCGGAATCAAGCTTGGAAACTGTAGTGTAATTCTGAAATAGACATAGAACATAATTGCTGGCACATAACCATTTCCGGAAACGTAGGCAGTCCGGAAACAGCAGCAGTGTGGCAGATAAAAGATAATAAGGGTGAGCGAGTGGAAGATATAACTCAGGACCAAAGTTCAGTGAAAGAATGAAATGATATTTAAGCTGGTGGAATAATACAGAAAAATTCATAAGTATGTTTCGGAGGCATTGCTGTAAAATAAAATTGTCTAAATTCGATCAAAAGACGCGTTGGAAAAAAATTTTGAATCATATTTTTGTCAGTGTAAGAATAGTTGTTTCAGATTTCAGCGTATCGACAGTGTAGCACTAAACTTATACAACGATGAGCAGCATTACCAAAATACACATGCGTGTGTCAGTCCTGCAGCATTACATCTGACGTTTTTAAGTTGCGCGTAAACGTCTCACGTGCGCAGCTAAAGTTTTCGCCAAGAATTTGAACGAGTTCACTTGTCTCAATTATACCAGTTGAAATTCGTTTATCATCATTTCTTGTGGTTTCCCTGTAAGGTCACCGCTTCAGTCCGTCGATAACCTCGTGCAACATGATTGCCTGGCGTACAATTAGACAAAATCACCAAAACAGAATTGAAACTGATAACTTATACCGCCCAGCTCACAATCAATAAAAATACCATCCGTCGTGATAGTATACGATACATCGCATGAGCGAGAAGACAAAATAGAATAAAAAACACTCGTTCCCAGACCGGTGGAACATAACTTCGAACCTCCGACACGACTCTTCGCCGCAATGCACCGGATCAAAGCTAATTTGATAACTTTACACGGTACATCTGTTCGTGTGAAACATGAGAAAAGGAAGCGGTAAAGTAGACACCCTTGACCTGAAAAATGATTTAACCACCCTTTCCGCTACCGTTTTATCCTTATTTATTTTATTCTTTATTTTTTCTTTTTTTTTAAATGTCCCGATACAATTCTCCCGGTATAACGGTGCAGTTGCTTGTTATTTCGATCAACGCTTGTATAATCGGTCAACGAATCATTTAAAACAAAACCTCAAATTCCAACGTTCTATTTCACAATTTTATTAACAGTAGAAAGAAAAGAGAGTAGGATCGCCTCTCTCGCGCTACGACGCTGCCTCTAAAAATATTTCGCGATGCAGTTTTGCCAGCAGCATGGCTCTGCTACCGAAAACCTCGAAAGAGCGACGCCGCGACGAGACGCTACCCGACCAGCTGTGGCGGTACTGACTACTTACTGACTGCACGCCTAGAACCTCAGGAGGCAGTCGTTTTACCGGCTTGAGGCAATCGGACGGCTGAAACGGGGCTCTGAAATGCGGCGAGTGCCGCCTTTCGTTTCGAACTGCGACGGTGTCGTCGTGGCGGCGGGAAACGGTGCAAGTACACAAATCATGATTCAGGCCGAGAAACGCGTCGACGAAACGCAACGCCGGCGGAGGAACATCGGCCACGAGATTCTCTGGAACACGCGAAACTGCTGCAGGCTCTGGCTGCGCCGTTTCGATCGATCCCCCCACCCTCCGTCCTGGCAGACACCATGTGTTCCATCCTCAGCATTTTCGCCGCTCTCCCCTCCACGTTCTCAACCCCTCGACCCACACCCCCCTACTGGGTATTGATCTCGACGGTGAGGAGAAACTCCGCTAATGCTATACACCGTGTTCTACGTGTTCGGATTATGGATTAATGCGTGTTCGAATGAAGCAATTAACCGGCCTAGTTGGCGAGGAATCGATTATAATTTATATTCATTATGTTCGGAGGTATGAGTCATTTGTGTTTAAATCTTTCCATTCCTGTAACCTGTGGAGATGTCTGAAAAAATGTCAAAACGGAAGATGTTGGGTTACGAAGGGTGAAATCACCCGTTTTTGTGACATAGTAATTATCATAGACAAGAGATGTTGTAAGAGGTTTCACATCTCACAAAATGATGTAAAGTTGATGCGCCGACCAATATTTATTGTAAAAACAGTCTTGTTTCTGACTTACGTCAAGGAACGCGTATCGCTGATGAAAACATTTTTCACTGCTTAATTTAATTATTTATACCTGTTGGATCATTTCTTTATGCTCAACCAACCCATATTTTATTTCCTAACGCCAAGTTCGTTACAATATATTATAAAAAGTAGCGATTTTCGGCCAAGCAACTTCCTTAATTGAAGAGGAAAATTAAAAAAGCCTGTAATTATATATTTTGTAGGGAGAGAAAAATTCGATCTTTTCGGACCGAGCGTAAGTTTGCGATATTAGTCGTAGGTGAGCCGAAAACGAATATTGCAAATACGCGTGACGAAAGCAACGTTTCCTCATTGTTGTACACGATTATTTATGTAAAAAAAGTACGTTAACATCATGAGATTGTTTTGTGCTTCTCTGCTTCATACCCATAGAAAAATGAGATGTTTTTGGTTTTGCGCATAGACCCAATTATCCGTTTTCTCCTAAACCCGTCGCTGAGGATCCCGTGGCGTCAACTTGTACAGTTCGCGATAAAATTTTTCCGAACAACACGAAAAGTTATTCAATTATTATGGTAGGTACCTATCAAGGTTATCAAAAGTTTCTTTCAAATCGATTGATTTGAATGTGAAGAGTAAAAAATAATAATTAAAGAAAAAAAAAAGAAAAAAAACGACCAATTGTCAACACTGTTGGATATTGATCTTGCTACCACAGGGTTTATCATTTTCTCCTTTATTTTTTCTCACTTTCATGTATCACAATAGTTTGAAGAACTTTAGTGACCCGAAGGTAATTTATACATATTCATAATAGATAACATTTATAATTGAAACAGGTCCGATTTTTTAACCACTCACTATCGGACTGTTAAAATGCAAAATTGGCGTTTTAGCAACTTTCAGTTGAATCAAGTTAAACATACACGTTGAAATTCTGTCAGTTCCCTGATTCCGTTTAGCATCCAATTTACTTTTTAATCAGACTGTATCCGCGTACCTACACAGTTGCAGGATGAATTGTGCAGGTAGCCGAGAGAAAAATATTTCCCAAGTATTTCTAAGAGAAGCTACTGCGACAATATCCTTGAATTAATCCGCGGTAGGTGTCACCTTATCTCTTTCTTGCATCCACCAAGACGTTTATACTCATTGTCAGCCGTATCGTGATTATCGTGCTCAAGTTTATATCCATATGATACCCGTATGATGCGTCTCTCCAGCCCTACATCTTTCAACGCGTAATTAAATACGTCGAAATGCGAATACCCGTAATCTTATATCAGTTTTTCTCTTCATTTATACCGATCCAGCAATGTACAATGAAATTGCAGAGCTATAATTTAAAGTTTCTTTTTCTTTTCTACTTTCACATTACAATGAGACTAAAAATTGAGAAATTGATTCTAGTCACTATTCGCCTTAAGAGATATATTCGATCTGTTTCTAACTGATTGTGAGAAAGAATAATTTTCGTCATAATTAAAGGGATGAAAAAGAGAGAGAAAAAAAAACACGCTCGAAATCTTTCGCCGCTAATTGCTTCTTTACCTTATAACACTGTATACTTTTATCTCGTACTGTACTCACGACGGAGAAAAGCATACCTGGGTAGGGTCAACACGTTTCCTAATGTATATGCAGGAGTTGAAAATTCTCCACTGCGTTTTAATTTACAGCTCGCCGCAATTATACACTAATAATAATTGCTACGCTGAGCTAACGAAATTAATTTCAGCCCCTGAAATCTCTGTACCTAGCGTACGAAGCATTGTCTGTTGCCTGTTGTTTCTTGTTCTTTTTTTTTTCAAATTTAATTTCCATGCTCCCAATTTGCAACGCGGTGTAATTATGCAATCATCTCCTCTCTACGTCCACCGAGAGTTTTTCTAACAACGAAACGATCCCTGCTCCTGATTCCGGCAACCGTAGTTACAGCTCATATCGAGCACCGTTTCCCGCCACGATAAGGCCCCTCCAACTCCTATCTATACTCTGTCCGGCGAGAGATCGACACAGCATTGCGCATGTTCGGGCGGAGTGGGGGTCGGGTGGGGATAGCGGGACTCGCCACTCATTGTCAGTATCGTCTCTCTAGTTTCGCACATTTGTGTCCTACGCCAAAAGTCCACGCTCTGTAACATGACTAATAGGTGAAGTAATGTCAACATCGTGGTCTCATTATATTCTACTTGCAAATTTTACAATTCCAACTCACTCGCTACTTTGTACCGACTGACGTTCGACGGTTTCAAATCAACCGTTAGATTTGAAATTAACCGTTAAGCCCTGGGAACAAGCTAATTCCTCAGGTGATGGGGTGATCTCATTAGCCGGCGCCATTTTATTATTCATTCAGTCCCTACGATCCTTACGAAGTGCCGTAATGTTTCGGGTGACTGTTTAAGGCAGGGGGTCTTTGACTGATCGACTTGAATTGACAGGGTAAGCAGGTTGAGTCGGAGTGCCAGCAAAAATTGGGCTCATTTTCGGCGCAGAGTTAGTATAGTACCGATTTCCTCAACCCGTGGCGTTCCTCTTCTTCGATCCTTCGATATATGTGAACCGGACAGCTGTCAACACGTCATCATCACTTAACAATCATAATACGTTCGATATTCTCGGTAGGGCTCCTTTTGGGACTTTAGGGGAAGATAATCCCGGTCAGTGCGTTGTCCCCTCCACGCGCAACTTTCATCGTGAGAGCGTCGAGTTCGGAATTCGACAAGCGTCGTGACAAGTCTTGAGTGGGTAGAGTGGGGATGATGTTTGCGGACGGATTTGGGGAAGCGGCTTTACCGATAAGGAGACCTTACACACTTACCGATTTCAACGAAACTTAGGTCGCGTTTAGACCATGACTCGGACTTGAATTTCCCAAAGCAGAGACTCCGAATAGACAGCCGTTTCCGAGAAAATAAAGCTTATGTCTCGCTGCGACAATTTTTTTTTCTTTATTTTTTCGTTTGTGTTCTTTCAATTCTTGATTCCATTCTCATTCCTACATCAGTTACATTATAGATTTATGAAAATTTTACGAGTAACTAAACATTGAATTAGCATTTTCTTCCGACAAATACGCTTTTTATAATTTTTTTCGATCTATCGTTTGAAACACGTGCTTTTCATCCAGCACATAGATATTCTATTTAATCTTTACGTCTGACCGTAAGTTCGCTTCTAACTCGAGAACTACTGAACCGATTTCGATTATTTTTTTTCCTGCGTATAGTTACAACGTCTGGGCAGATCTTATGCTATATTTCGTTAGAATCGGCTCAATAAAAGTAAGAAAGAAATTATATGCAAAAATTGCAGAAATTCATTTTCCTGCCGGTATTGTTTCATTGCATTAATTTTAGGTAATCAATTGCGAGAAAACGCTTCAAGAGCTTCCGATCCAAGCGCGGCCCTGATAAACCTTCGGCTGGTTTCGCCTCGCTTGAATTTGCTGAAGAAATCGATGCAACTCGCTCCCTTCTCCTCTCTCCTTTTCCCCCCGCAAGGTTAATACTGCAGCGTTATATATACATTGACATGACATGCGGAAAACAATTTCGACACGAGAAAATTTAGGAAATCAGAGTCTAATTTTTCCAATAAACTCTTCCTGTCTCGGGATTCGTCAGGCAGCTGGGTCTTTTGTATAAATAATCTTGCATTAACTATTTTTTTTAGCTCGTTGTATGTGTTGTAAAAAAATTTCTAATCAATTATAAGCAAATCAGTTATTTCGTGAAAAGGGTCAAAAAGGAAAATTCTCAAGGATCAAGACCTTCTGTGTGAAAATATCGAATTACCAACTGGCTGATCCTACTATTCCTTGCGCATAAATACTATAAAGTTTGCAAACTTTTAACGAATTTCCCTGATTCTCAGAACTTATACTGAGAAATAATTTTTGGTTTTTTTCAAAGATAACCATCTAGCACGTTTTGTAGAAAATTTCATACGAGTCAAGTCTCAGTATTTTTGTGTTTTTTGGAACCCAAGAATTATGTCGTAAAATCGATTGTCAAGAGTCTTTTTCGACTGATTGATACATCAAAAAATAAAAGCAAAAAAGGGAAAGAAATATATATCGTTAAACAAGAGTTGTGTAGAATTGATTTCGCTTTTTTTGTTTACTCTTATGCGTACACACAGAGCATAAAAGAGCAAATTTTGCTGAAAAATGCAAGAAAAGAGGAACACATCGGGTGTTTTATTAAGATATCCTTCGTAAAATGCAGAATTTACACAAAAAACAGTGAAAACCACTGTTTCAGAGTAAAATCTGTAACTTTTACAATAAAAAATATGGTTGAAATGAGATTTTTTTTACTAAAAACCTTCATGTGTCCCTCTTTTCCTGCGGTTTTGAATAAAATTCCTTTTTTTCGCTTCTTCGTGTAGAAAGGACGGCAGGATATTTTTGTTTCGTGTTAAAAATAATTGAAATTATTTATTTCGTTGCGCCGTAACAACGTGTATAAAACATAACGCCAAGATTTACTCACGGTAACATAATTTTGGCTGTCAAAGCAAAAATTCATTCTCATCTGACAAGGCAAATTTTTCGCACCGTTTCGTTTTCACTTATTAATTTTACGTCTCGTTTAGGATCGATTACGTTGCATCCCGAGGGTTCAGAATCGTCCGTTTCTAATCTCACGTTACGAGTTGAGTAAAAAAAAAAAAGTTACACCGAATTCATGGTGTAACGTTTCAATCTATGTCATGACGTAAGCATGACGTAGTTAGGAACTAAATTGGCATTGAAGAGTAGCCGTGAGAATTTTTTTATTCCTGAACGGGTACGCAATCATTCAACTATAGTCATTTGAGGAACATTCACGTACTCAGAGTTGAATTTAGCATTTTCATAAAGTCGATTCGCTTCCCCCAGATTTTCTCGGCATGGCACTCTGATGAAAATTCAATTGTATTGTGTAATGTCGCGAAAGTTAAACGCTAAAATTCAGGCTCACTGTTTAGAATCGTGAAAAAAGATGTTGATGTAGAATGAGCTTTCATTCGCAATAACGCGTGCTTTTTTTAATGACCGCCTAGCATGTGATGAATAATTTACACTACGATGAAAAAATTCGTCGGACGTTGGTGATCTAAACAATTTACTATTTGAACGACCTTCATTGTCCTCGAGTTGATGTTAAATTAGTTACAAATACATGGAGTCAGATTACTGATAATTATTTGACAACCTTTCTGACTTTGATGTTATTATAGCGCCATTGTGGCAGGAAGGAAGTGATCGGAAATTGATCTAAATCTATTTTCAAAGTAACATATTGTAACAGATATTTGTTGTATCATTCTTAAATTTTAACTCACAAACTCTAGTACTGTAAACATGCTAGTTACTGATGCATATTTTTTAAGAAATCACAAGTATGATCATAAGTTTAACTTGACTAAACAAAACGACAAATCTTGTTAAAATCAGATATAGTCTAGGATAAGCGAATGACTAGTTAATTAAGCATTTGTTATATCTTTTTTAGTTTGAAGATGGTCGGTATGTTCACATGGTAAATTATATCATTGACCGACATTCGACCGATGTTTTTCTTCATATTTACCACCTGGTCACAAATTTTCAACTAAACAAGTTAGACCGCTAAACTTGTCTTCATTTTTTTCCTCCTACTCTCTTCCCCTCATCCTCACATTCCTTATGCTGCAGCAATTTTCCATTTTCAATTTCAAGCTACTCGAGTTGACGGCCTACTTATACCCAACGCACATTTCGCACCTCTCGAGAATAATGAAAAACGAATACACGAGTTCGCAGCGTACAATATCCATACATTTAATTTAAAAAATCGTAGAAAAAAAATTTCAATATAAAAAAAAAAGAAAACATAATATTCGCAATAATTCGTATTGAAACATTGAATATGCGAGTTCGCAGATTTGATCATTTATTTTCTAACCTAATTTAGTTCGGCACAAAATTCGAGAGAGCCGAATTTGATAAGTAAAAAAAAAAAAGAAAAAAAAAAAAAAAGTTGCAACGAGAAAATTTTTCACCCTCAAAGAAACACAAAACTTACGTGAATTTGCGTTGGATTCTTTTACCTGTAATAAGTTTCGCCGTCTCGAAGGTTCTCCGATCACCTTTCGAAGGTTATATCCAAGAGTTCATATATTGATTAGCGTTCGATTTCCTTAGCACTGAACAAGTGGTGACGGATGTATAAACCAATTTCTTAGACGACTTAGGTCCTCCGTCTATTCACTTCAAGAATATTACCGTAATTCTTTTTTTTTTTTTTTTTTATACTTCAAGGTTTCCCGACAATTTTTATAAGTGCACAGGTGAACCTCGAAACGTTATAAAATCCAATTCAATATTTGTGAATTTCTCTTGTAACGAAACCTTTTTCCCCGATTACCTACAGATAGAACGAAACTGATTAATGGAGGGAGAGAAAAAAATTCTTCACGAATAATTATTTTCCGTTACAGCGCGACTTGTAAAATTATTCCTCATACGACGTGTGCAGGCGATGCGTTTAGCTGACCCGTCAGAAGACCTCCCACCCCACTTCCGAAATGTCTTCCTGTTTTTGCGATAACGCTTCGCGCTTAATCAGAGTCACATAATGGCATAGAATGCGATAATATTTATAAACCATACGTTATAAATTCATGCGTATAAAAAATTTGAATCATTCGTAACCGCTGATTCAACGGAGACAAGAACGCAAATTGATTATTACATCGTTATCCCTTGACCAAGGATTTTATAGGTATTGCGTTGCAATGTAATATCCTTCGCACGATCGATGTTGGTAGAAAAAATTGTTGTAATTTTTTACCACGAGTTGCTGCGAATTATTTAATATTTTTTATTGGTATAATACGTTGTGCGATTTAACAACTTGTAAATTTTTATGAATAAAAATGAAACAGGTAAATCGTGACGTTAAGGGAGCTTTCCAGTGTGACAGCCCGAAAAATCGCTGTTTTTCGCGATTTTTTTTTTTAAAGAAAAAATAATCTAATCGGTCTGGTTTTTTTTTTGTATATTAATTGGGTATTGAAGAATACTAAACAATTTTTTAAAGATCGATTTATTTATTAATTAATATCTATAAAAATGATGAAACAATTGTTGCAGAAAATGCACTTGGATGTTGTGTCCACGTTGGGGGTCACAATTTTGATCTGAAACAAAAAACACAAAAAGATTATTGATCGGTATATAATTGGCTTTCGTGCTATGGAGGCTTTTTTCTTTTTTTTTTTTTTTGCAAAAATGGCGCCGGTTTGAACAAAAAGTATCGATTTTAGCATTTTTTTTGGCAGTTTTTTTTCCAAAAAAATAGGAAGATGTCAAAAAAAAAAAAAAAGCTTCCATAGCACGATAAACAATGACGTTAAGAATATTATGTAAAAAATTCAACTCGATAGCTTTAAAACTCTGCCCTCCAAGTTGGACACCGTTTTGAAAAATGCTGTTTCGAGAAAAACGCGTTCAAAGTTTCAAGTGAGGAAATTTTAGGTAAATCGTTTACTTACGGTCAATCAGCGATGCCAGGTCCGTACAATATCCCTTCTGCTTCTTCGAAAAGATCGTGCTCAATGGATTGTTCAGTCCGACGAGCTGTCCTCGCCTCTTTGCTATCCAGGGACGCCCGGCGGTTTGCTTGGGTGATGCGGGCATTCTTGTACTTAGCGGCGAAATGTGCGGCGCTCGGCCCTATCGTGCATCCCATCGTCTCCAAAATTTTTAAAATTGGGTCGTAACCTTCATTGAAGGTGCACACAGCACACTGCGTAGCGATTTCTACTATCTGCTTGCCGCAGAATACGTGCTTTGGGGCTAGTTGCCACACACAGTCATTGATTGATTTTCAAGAATTTAGCACGCCATCCGCTTGTTTTTTTAAAATTGAGTGCGACAAAAAAATAAGTCGCGCGACTAATTTACGGCTAATTAACGGCAAATTATGCAATAGTCCGAATTCACATTTTCGACAATTGGCGAGCCAAGTTCATGTACGTGCAGGTAGGAACGAGACAATAGAAATAACAGTCGCACGGGCAGACGGCCGACGCGGCAGCTGTAGCGCTCCCTTGCCTTCTTCCAAAAAATGCTGTACAGTAACCGAAATAATCTGAATTTCGGCATGAAAATTTCAGGGAATATTTGGAAGAGTGTATACTATTCGATAAAGCAAAAAAAAAAAAATCGAGTTTTTGAAAATTTCACACTGGAAAGCTCCCTTAACAGTCCAAGACAAACAAAGGCGTATAAAACCGGTTTTCAACATCGCGCGTAATTCTTCCTATACACCGTGTGAAATGAGCTATTTGTAAGCTGAATTTCACGTACCTATAAACAGATAGAAATACGTGTATATATGGACCGGTTTAAATTGCACCGAGAAAGAGAGAGAGAGAGAGAGAGAGAGAGAGAGAGAGAGAGAGAAAAAAAATAAAAAATAAGAATAAAGTCGACGTTATACTAATTATTTTAATCTATGATACAAAGTGAAGGCCGACTTTTGTTTTTCTAATGTTGAAGAATTTAGAGAATGTAAGATTCCGCGTTGTTATGTTTTCGGACGTGTAATCGTGTTTTTGAAATAGGCGATTTTCCGGTGCATCGATAAAAAAAAAAAACAAAAAACGTCACCCTATACAGTTGCGAATAATTTTGCGGCAAAATATCTCTCATTTATTTACATTCTCTGTTCAAACAGCGAGGATTAATTTTCTTATTATTAATAAAAAATGAAAATTAAATTATGATATTCGCATTCGAATTTAATTTTGCCAATTTGAAACGAATTTTTCATCTCAATTTTTACCAGTCGTCGAAATGAATCCGGCGCTTTTACAACACGCGCCTGAATTATTATGGCTAAATTATTCGTTTCACTGATATCTTTCCGCAACGGGATTATGGTGGTATCGCGTGTCAGGGGTGGCTTTAAAACCGTTCGTAGAACTCTGAAACGTGGTAAAATTATAATAAATCGAACCTTATCCTGCGCCTCGCGATAACGAATCTCGAGCTATAGATTAATTTTTCATTATTCAAATCAGTCTCGTTATTACGAGTTGTTGCAATGCATTTTTTCCCCGCGATCCGCAGAATATATTATACTTTTTTCTTCTATCACAAAGAAATCAAGCGCTTATAACTCCGTAACTACTAAACCGATTTTGTTTATTTCCTTTTTCTGTGGATAGCCACAGCGACTGACTAGAATTTAGGCCATATTTCGTTACGATCACATCATTAATTGCGGAGATGTAACGATATTTGTAAGCCAAGTCGAAAGGGGATCACAAACTTATGCGAACGCTCGCTAAAGTCAGGGAATTATGATGGCTCATGGGGAAAGTAGTACATTATGTGACAAGGGAATAAAGTTGACTTTTAACCCTGCGTTGAATGCAGAACTTTATTTCCGACTCAACTCTGGCCATGATGTTTATTTGAAAATTGGGACTTTTGAATTATCATTTTAGAGAAGAATATACCACTGTCGTCCCACTTTTGAGGTAAACAAAGTTAACTTTACGATCCAGTCGGGAATAAACGTACTTTTTTTTTACGAATCATTTTCAAACTTCCGCTGCGCTCCGTAATTTCAATTAAACTGACTTTCGGAAATGGTATTGTTTAATTTCTAATTATGTGTCTAAAACGAAGCAATATTATGTGTTTTTTAGACCCAAATTTATATACCCAAGGCGTACAATTTCCGGAGCTTTTGATCATAAAAATCCAAGTTTCTTGGTAAAAGTCAGCGAATTCCGAATTTTTTTACAGGAAAAGTCAGGGAATTTTATCCGAGCAAAATTGTCGCCACCTTGTAAACTCTTACAGATAGAGGAATAGAAAATTACGTTCAAAAATTTTCTAGGTCTCGACGAGCTTTACAAAAAAGTCCGCTAGAGCCTATGTCTATCTCTAATAATTTCGTCACAAGATAAGTTTGAAAATAATAATAGCGCTATTATTGTATACGTTAGACTGGGCCAAAAAAAAACGAAGAATTTTTTTTATTAATGGTACTGTGAAAACATTGTTCATGAGGACAAATAAAAATTATCCTGAAAGTTTGAGCCCTTAATATTAATATTAAGGGGTGTATCGTTACAGCTATTGATTTTTTAACAGTTACCGCATTTTTTTACCCAAAGTCCGTCAATTATCAATCTGAAAAATTTTATCAATCCATATTTTTGAAGGAAATTAAATTTCCTACAAAAAAGCTCTCCTACTAAATTGACGTAGATCGAGCCGTTTCCTTGTAATCGTGCCTTAAACATTGATTTGTTTTTTCAAATTTTTGTTTGAATTTTTGATTTTTGTAATTACCAGAAAAATCAATATTTTCACAGATCAAACCATTATTTTTGTGGGAAATTTGATGCTCTACAAAAAAGGTCTCTTAACATTTTTCATGAAATTCACTCCTTTAAAAGTTATTCGACATTGAAATTGTATTCAAAAGTAATTAACAGTTGATTTTGCGTTTGACATAATTCTTTTCACTTGTTTGACAAATTTAAGACTTAAATATTGAAAATATTTTTTTTTTCTCGTCAGATGGCTAAATTTTTTTCAAAAAATCGACATTTATTACGATATTATCCAGCTAAAACCTTTCTTTATCTACATATTTTTATTTTTACCGTATTTTACCAACTTAAACAGTAAAAAAAAATCGGTTTCTCAAGTTATTTTTTTTGTGTAGTTATTATATACTATAATTTATAGTTTTTTTTGGCCCAGTCTAGTATACCTGCAAGCCAAACACAGTGTTCCAGTTTACATGACAATAACCAAGAAAATACCAACCACTAATTGTAACCAAGTGAAAAATGTTGCTTTTTTCAATTCAATTAGAGGAAGAAACTGACGTGAAATAATTCAAAAGTGTTCATCATCTGTGAGACACGAAACGAGAACAATCAATTTTTCATTTACCCAATTAAAAAACAGCGTCACCGTTCACTTTTGAGTTGTTTGAAAAAAAAAAAAAAAATTGTACGATGTAAACCGCGTATATAAATATAAGTTTATCACGCGCACCTAATTACTTACCGTAAAGTGAGGCATGATTGTAGACAATTTCCAAGTGGCCAAACACTCTTCAAAACGTACAGCTGTTGTCACATTTCTTCGATCTTCCATTTCTCCGGTTGTATATTTTCAGTCTTACCGCGTCTTAATTAATCGTTAACGTTATTGTTATTACTCTTATTATTATCATCATTATTATCAATGGTATTGAGCCTTTCTTTCATCAGTCAATTCTCCGTCTATTTTGCCCGGTAAACGCGGCACGATTTTTTACAACTGACCTCTGACAAACAACAACGTCCGTGTAAGGTGTCAATTGGCGTGAACAGAAAACGGTAACAACGCTCGCCTGTAATGAGCCACGTGTCGATACGCAGTGGTCATCATAAGTCCGGCGGAGAAAATTGGATATACGGCTATTTTGACTTTGGAGGGGGACGACAAAAAAACGTCCCGTACTGGCATCGCCTTTCGACAAGCACGGAAACCTCGACCGCCATTAGGAGAAGCGCGGAAATATTCCGTCATTCAGAGCGCATGTGCACAGCAACAACACCAGCCGGCTCTTTTCCTTGTTGGATATAACAATAAGAAGGTGTGATTTTTATTGCGGAGTACGATGCGCGGGAGAAAAGCATGTAATTAGAAGGTGGAAAAAAAAAACAAAAAAAAAAAAAAAAAAAAACGGTCCACGAATTGGAACGAAACAAAAAGATGAGAATACAAGTTTTTTAAATAAATAAAGTTGAAATCTCTTACGAAGATATCACGGTAAGTAAGTGAGTATTAGTTTTATTGCTTCGTTTGAAGAAATTTTACAATACACCGTAGATTGATGACGAGTTTAGCGTAATTGATATGTTGTTAGGTATAAATTACGGGTGGTGATCAAAACTTGGAAGGGTTTAATATTTCGATAGGCTGATGTATCGAAATTTCGAAACATGCGAAAATAAAATGACGAAAGACGAGTTGTACGAGACATCGGTTTTTGAAAATGTCTGAATGATTAGAAGTAATTCCAATAAGTTTCGTCGTTTTTTTTTTTTTTTTAAATTTTTTTTTTGGTCAACATCGATTTCAAAACGATTCAGAGAATTGGTTTCAGGGTCCCGCAAGCATCCTTGATCCTATTCCCTGTACTCGAGGGTCATTCTGCAAGGACTTTCGTAGCTACCAGAGTGTTTCGCATCATGGCATAAAGCTTCTAAAGAGAAGTGCAAACGAAAGTGAGATCATAATTGAAGAGATTGCTTATCGAGAGAAAAAATAGACACGAGTAGATGAGCATGAATCGAATCGTGGCTATTCGTATGGAAAAAAATCAAAAAACATTACATGTATAATGCCAATTTCAAAATACCGTGTATTTAAGTTTTGTAAAATTTTTTCAATCTTATTCAACCGATCCTCAATTTTACCTCATACGAATCACTGAATCATTCATATCCAGTTGCGAAATTTAATCGCAAAAGTATTTCACGGGGCTCGCAATTATTGCGCCCTTCGGCTCTTAGGAATTTATCGTAGCTAGACTGAAATCAGTTTGAACCCAATAATAACGTCGTTGTACGCATACTTTCTCGATTGTTTATCCAATTAGGCGTTGTGTATGAATATATGTGCACCTGATCGCCGGCACACGCAAAGCCTTGGAAATTATTACGGGTTTCAGCTTTGTTCCATCTTACATATTTTCATCCCCAAAATTCCAACCCTGAATGCCAGACAAAAATTTCCTTACCTCATTTGCGAGAGTTATCCTTCTGTTTGATTGAAATAGCGTATCTATAGATCGATAAATCGAAATACTCTTTTCTTTATTTACTTAGAAAATTCGTCAAATAAAAAATCTAGATACCGTTAATTTTATACTTTCGCTATTTCGGCGTAATGCGTGGTATGTATGTATTGCACACAGATCTATGCATACATATAATTGTAAACGAATGATATATATATATATATATATATATATATATTATCCATATTTTTTTATTCCGACATATAATATACATGCATACAGTAACAGTAATAATAATTTTAATAATCGTAAATATGACAAGTATATATATATATATTTTTTCTATATATTATATATTAAGTTTCTGTTATATAATTTATTATAATATTTATTATTAAAATTGAACAATTAACAGTTATACCTATCAATGAACAATCGTTTACGTAATATTATAATACATAGTTTCGTTATATATCGATATAACTATTATTACTATAGTACGGTTATAATTATTATAGAGAGCACATTTCGTCATCAGGCCCCTGGAATAAATTTGGAAGCGTTTTTTCACTGCAAAATTTTCTTACACACATTACATAAAGATTAATTTATAAATCGTATTTAAATTTTTTTTTTTTTTCTTTTCTAATCATTTTCCAACACTACGCGACTTCATTGTCTTCAACAGCCAATTATTGCGGTATCGAAGTCGATCTGTTGGATAAGAATGAATTGTAAAATTCTGCAGAATCAACTGCAGATGAAATTGACATCTTTGTGTCGAATTTCTTACCTAAAATTTACAATTTCTATATATGGCACGAGGTAACCAAATATTAAATGTCACCTAAATTTTTACTTAGACTCTGAAAATCTTAACGAAGATCTCGAGCAGTAAATATACATGTAGCTTTATCGTAAACGGTAATTATTGCATAATGTCGTAAAATCTTTCTCTACGTAGAACACATATCTCGTGTCAAAGAACAATCAATTCAGAGAATAAATTTCACGTGTCGGAAATATTTACATCTCTTTTTTATCTAATGTTTCCTACCCAAATTTCCGGTTTATTGCTTTCTTTTTTTTGTTTTTTTTCCGTTATTGCATCTTTCCAGCAATCACGCCTTTCGATAAAGCTTCTTTCACTAAAATCCACGCCTATCGGGAAATACGTTTAAAGAGAATTTGGTCCAAGACTGTTCTGGTAACTTCTATCTATGTTGAAAACTCTTTGATTTTACGTTCTTGATGATCTTATTCAAATTGGTCTTAAAACTTTCTTGCGTTTGGATAGTTTTTGATTTGATATAATGAATGACAATGTCTGTATAGTTGTACCGATACTCGAATTAATTCGGAAGATTTACAGAAATGTTACGAAAAAAGCGAATTATCCTTCTTGTCCGAATGGAAACAGAGAGAGAAAAAGACAGGGAGAGAGAGAGAGAGAGAGCGAAAGAGCGAAAAGACACCTTTCTAACTAGTAATTCTATGACTAATATAAAGCTACTTTACGTATGGCATTAATAATGACTTGTGTACGGCTCTGTTGTCACACAGAGCTGCGTATAACCATAATTTTGAGACGTGTGAGCAATGTTTCGTATCTTTTAATATATAATAATTGATAAATTATCACAAGATGAATACCTAATATCGTGTTATGTATACACACACATACATACATGTATATGTATATGTATGTATATAGCGTAAATTAGAACAGTAAAACTTAACGTGTAACATATATATATATGTATATATGTATATTTATTCATATATAATATGCACTCGAAATACCCGCCAACAAGCTTATATTATATACATGTTGACTTGTGTATTGTCGTCTTTGCAGTAGACGGCATCAAATTTTTTTTCTCACCGTCGACGCTCCGCAAGTTCGATAATTCAAATACGACCTCTTCATATCGGCGTCGTATTATGATCAGCACCATTTTTCGGCTGTAAATCCCGCGATGGATTTCGCAGCTCGTTGCGACTCAGGAAATTTACTATTCCAGCACCGAGTGAGTCTCCCATCACGTTAATTGTCGTCCGAAAACGATCCCTGAAAAGCGTGAGAAAACAATAAAGTCATTGAACTGGTGAAAGGTAGTGTTCAAGTGGAATAAACTGTCCTTGAATTTTTCTTGGGTCTTGGAAATACTCTACTTCTAATGTCCTTGAATAACCTGAAATCGTCCTGGAAATGTCCTTCGATTTGTTACGGATTTTTTTAACGGACACCATGAATCCCAAGAGCTTACAGGACTTTTGAAGGACAGGCAAAATTCAAGGACATTTTCAGGACCATTGGACACCATATCAGGATGTATCCTTACAGCAGCCAATCCACCGCTATGATCAACGTGACATCTTTGGCCGGCAGTCCAACCGTGTCAAGGACCATGACCATGGTGACCAAACCAGCCTGCGGAATGCCGGCCGCGCCGATGCTGGCGGCGGTTGCCGTGATGCTGAAACAGTGGCGAAGGATTCGTCAGTCAGTGAAATAGTCAGCACAGTGACATCGATTACCTGACTGCCACCAGCTGACCAAAGGAGAGATTCACGTTGCGGACTTGAGCTATGAAAATTGCGGCTACAGCCTCGTAGAGGGCCGTTCCGTCCATGTTTATCGTCGCCCCGATCGGCATGACGAAACGAGCCACTCGAGGGTCTATACCGTTCCTGTCCTCCAGACAGCCAATCGCGACCGGAAGTGTGGCGGAACTGGACGAGGTTCCAAAGGCCGTTGCCAAGGCCTGAGCCATGTTCGAAACGTAGGAGAAGGGGTTGCGTCGCGTAACGAGAAAGTAGATCAGCGGAAGGACGATGAATCCGTGGATGAAGAGGCCCACGAGCACCGTCATGAAGTACATTCCAAGCTGGCCGATTATCACCTCGAAGGATTTCATTTCCAGGAGCTTCGATGAGACCAGGAACAACACTCCGATTGGCGAAACCCTGCCGGATGACGCGGTGATTATTGAGTTTCATTAGAACGGAAGGCGTTCAGACCAGCGATAAAATATGCTAAAGGCCTTTTACCAAATCACCCAGTTTGTGATGATCATCATTGCCGATGACAAAGCCTCGAAGAAACGGAGTAGAGGTCGACCGTCAGGTCCCATTTTACCAAGAGTGATACCGAGCACAGTAGAAAATACAACGAGACCCAGTATATTCGTACCGTCGGCGTATTCGTGCTCGATCTTCCAGGTCAGAATGTTGGCTGGGGAGAATGAGGAGCATTGAAGTGAATAAGTACTGATTGCTACGACTCATCGTCGCCGGTTGATGACTAACGACGAATTTACGCTCACCGTTCGTGTCGTTGGCTTTGGGCTTAAGTACTGTACGATACTGCGATATGCAGGCCTGGACCAAGTTCGGTGGAAACATGTTCCTCGCCAGATCCATGAGCGTGTCAACGGTTGTCACGTTTCTCGAAACTCCGGCTCGTTCGATGTTCGACTCGTCGCCGCGTCCGGGGTGAATGGATATGACGAGAATGATACCTGCGCCAAAGAAACTGCGTTAGCTTAAAGGTAACACCATTCTAGGATTTTGGAAACCTCGATTTTTTTATTTTTTCGGGTCTTGGACAGTTGATCGTAAGACACAAACCCGTGATAACTGCACTGACGGTTGTAACCATGTAGTAAACGATCGCTCGCGCCCCGATCTTCCCGCTCAAAGACAAGTCCAGCGAACCAATAGCCGAGATCAGACTGGCCATGATCAGCGGCAGGATTAAACTCTTCAGCATTCGTAGGAACAGTTCGCCTATGTAGTTGACGTACATTATGTCGCGGGAAGGCCAATTTGTGCTGCGTGCATTCCTCAGAACCAGGCCCAAAATTATACCACCAACCACACCGAGGACCGTCAGTATCGTAAGGGCGTTGTGCTTCAGGCAGTTTTTCGTTTGCTGCCGTCGGTTCGGCGGTCGTTTGTTCGGTGTTTGGGGGTAGTACGATGTCCTCCCAGTCCCGATCCGCCCTTGCTTTTCCGCATCCGACAGCGGCGATCTGCGTCAAATAAATGCACTTAATTACATGGTACCGCGGGTTTCATTGGGATAGATTCATCGTGTGAAAAGTGTGTCCATACGTCATATCAGAGGAGAAAATTCATTTTTCGAACTACGTGTTGATCACCATCGAAAAGTGTTAACTCCGTGTTCGTCGGTCGATACGTGCAACAGACCCAACGACTCGAAACGAAGAAGAATTCGATGGATTGGAATGGACAGTGAAATGGATTGTGAAGATTTTTTTTTGAGGGTGTCTCCTAATGGCCAACGCTGCTCTGGACTGGATGCGCGCTGTGCACAGAGGCGGAAAATGCGATATGATGACGACGGTTGACATTTGACAAGTTCGCCGAGCATTAACAAGCAGTTTTACTGACGGTACATGTGTAACTCGTGGTATCAGCTCGTGCGTACACACGCGGTGGATATACGCATGTTCCAAACAGGATATGAATATCCCCGCCCGCAGTTTCGCCCCTCTGTACATCGTCTCCACACGTGTTGGCCGCAGCTCGTCCGTGCATGTCACACCCTTTCGTGTACATCGCCATTCCCAGCACAATGCCGAACGCATTGAATCTGCAATTACTGTGCGCTTTGCGTCTTTCTCTTTATTTTTGGCACAATTGGTACAATTATACGTATATTCAGAAGCTTCGAGGTGATCTGACGATGACCTATAATGAGTTGTACTATATGTCGTCGTTGAATTGTCACTACAAAACCTCTTCGTAAGGTGGTTGGTAATGAAGGTGAAGTGGAAAAGAAGGAAAGTAAAAAGGGATTATCATCAACGCCATCGCGTCGATCGATGTGTATGTGAATAGTTCTTTCACAATGGCCTAGGATTGAAGGCGATACGTGCGGCTTAAGGCGATGAGCGCGATGAATGGAGAGCGTCAGAAGGAACTCCAATTAAAATTCGTCGCGGAGAATAAACGAACCACGAATGCTCTCTATGCAGCACATTTCACGTGTACGTACCTATTCATATACCGAGTACACTGTGACGATATAGACTCATCAAGTAACAGATGCGATACACGTTGCGTGCCATATGCAGAGTGCGATTTTGATGAAACTGCACTTGTCTGCGACATCGGTTGACGTCGTCCAAGTACTCACTGAAGTGGAATTCAATCACAGCAGTAAAAATATTCTGGGAGCTGGAAGTCGAATAGAGACAATCTCGAAATCAATTTGTTCATTTTGTCGATCACTTTATCACTTGTGATAAAGGATGTTTTCCGTTGAGTTGTACGCTTTCTGACTGGACAAAATGACGTTAAACGCCTTAATGATCGGTGACATGAGCTGCAAAATAACCACCACCACCATCACCCCCCATCGTTTTCATTACAATCGGTTGGAAATTAGCACGGTTCAAATGGCACGTCAAAGAAATTATGTTGCCCGTCAATAACAATAATTAGAGGATATATCCAGTTATCGAGCGTTCACATTGTGGAGAGTCGAACAATGGGAGAAATTGGTTGAACAAACGCGTCTATATACTCTCGAAGGTATTCTCATGAATGGGTTCATGAATTCAAGACCTAATTGAAAGTTGGAACAAAGAACGAAGAAGAAACAATCGACCACAGCCAATGCCATCACGATGAAAAGAAAATGATTCCAATTCTTTGAATTCTTCATACATCACAATACAATAAATGAATTTTTTATTTTCAATGATTATCCTGATCAGTTGTCGCGTCGTATCAGGTGATCAGAACCAGAAGATTTAGGCAAGATTTAAAATCCAACGAATCGAGCAAAGTTGTTCTACTCAATTTCAACGACAAGAATCAATGTTTCTGCGCGGAAGAAAAAGAGATCAGAAACAATTTACGTAACTTTGGCTAACGACAAAAGTTCTTTTTGATTGATATATGATATTATAAAGAAAGAACGATAAAAGAACCAAAGAAAAAATAAAAAAAAAATAAATAAAAAACAACAACAACGGACCCGACGGTTAAAAGAGCAAGCAAAGTAAGCAACTAAAAGTAATCGATGTTCTTCGTACTTCCTCCATGGGAACGGATATATGGATAAAATGTATATTTGTACAGATATATATCTATGTATGTATATCAAGCGTCGCCCATTCTGCGAGGCAATTTACCGTGAGGTCATCTCGGGGAAAATAAAAATGTTATCAAGATGAAAGCTGAAGATGGAAGAGAGACTCCTCTTCGAGTTTTCATTCGGCATGATATTGGGTTGTTCTCTGAACATAACGTACAGTTTGTAGCACATATAATAGGTTGTGCTGACCATGCGTACGTGCGTTAAGATGGTATAACAACAAACGGCTGTAACCAACTCGCCCACGTCTGACCCGACTGTCATTTCGTTTCGCTTTTGCTTGATCATGATTACTCCAACTAGCAAATGAAGAAGCGAATCATCACAACCAGCAAGCGTTTGATAATTTGGGTCCCTACTTTAGGGATGTTCATTGAGTCCTTGTTCGAGGTCTGAACATACAGTGGAAAATAATCACGGTAAACCGAAGTAAGAATTCAAATAGTGCGAAAAACGAGAATTTTCTTGTTCCTCGATACAAGATCCATCGGATACAGACAATGAGTCAAGAATATTTAGGAATTATCCATTCGAGACGGTTGAACAATAATTATGGTGACTTGTTCAATTAGCCTAACAGACATCTTCCTTGCGCGAGGATTAATCCGAAAGATTGGCCGTACCTAAATGCTTTCATAAATTGTCCGTCATCGTTCTGAGTTGAAGTAAAGTAGCTAAATAAATTTGAGTACAAAGGCAGCGAGCGACGCTTATAGTATACTTCAGAACTGATATTGGATCTCTTGCAAAAAATCAAGGATAATGAGTTCTCAAAGTCAAAAGAAGAGAAACTTTAAATATTGAAGAGTAAAAAATTGCATACTATCAAAGGAAAAACTAAAATAATGGATTATATAACATTATATCGTAATGAAGTAAATGCAGTTAGAGGGAAAAAATTGTTAGAAGGAAACACTTGAATAAATTGAAATGTATACAAATCAGTTTTGTTATTCACGAAAAGACTAAAGGTTTAATTGGAAATAAGTTTATTTTTAGTTTTTAAAGTTATTTAGGCAAGTGTATATAGTTATGGATAGTTTTTAAATCGACCCCTGAATGCGGGTGATTTTCTTATGGTACCTCCGTCAGGATACATATGTATACATATACAATGTGTATGTATACTGTGTACTACTAAATGTATGTATTTTTAGTTGTTATGCAATAAAGAGTCTTTCTTTATGGTGGTTCAAAGCAAAAAGCGAGAACACGCAGAACGAAAGCTTTGGTGAAAAATGAATGCTGAAACTTTATAAAAAATGTACTCACAATTCTGAGGCGACTTCCATAGTTGACACAAAAGACGCAGCAGATAATGAAATTCCCCCGAGTTCTGTAGCCCGTTTTTTCCAACAGTTGAGAGGTAGACCGGAAGTTGGCCGGGTCAATTGGTAGATGCGCTGATCAATGTAGCGGGTCGATCTGAACAACCGGTGGAAGCCCAGTTGCGGCAAGTAGCTAGTGTTCGCACTCGACAGAGGATGTGTGTTGATGATAGGGAGCTTTCAATCTGTGCCACCTTGGGTGGTACATAGGTTACAGCGCTTCACGATATGTGCCCTGCACATACCATATTACACGATCTCCCCTACGATAGCTTCCTGTCCGTGTCCATAATATCCACTGAAACCACTGTACAGCCATTAATTACCTCCATTGTAAACCTCACCTATATCGAGCCAGACTTTGATCCGCTATCATTCATCAGGAATGATCAGTGAGTGATGAGCGTGGGGTTGGAAGGAAAATAAAATCCACACCACATGTTTGCGCGTGGTAAAATTTTTCGAAATGGCACCATGTACCGGAAAGAAGATCTGACGGTCGATTATCGCGGGACCGATGAGTGTTTATAACTTCTGAACATGTAAATACCTTTGCACATGCAAAGATAAGGCGTACACACCACTGAGACACACGTGTGCGTACAAAAGCAGAAGAATGAATTTAAAACACGTGATTGCGTGCGCGCTGTGAAACGCTTAGGATCGATTTTTAGAGAAAGTCTTTCCATTGAATTACTTGCTTCCCTTATAAACGAGGCTTCCAAATTCTTTTCCAAACAATCCCGGCATGTAAAGATCGCGAGGTATATTCACGTCACATCTTGCTTATACGAACTTAATTTCAATCAATCGATCGACGGGAAACGGGTATGAAATACTGATTGCCCGTGAACATTCATAACAAAAAGCAGGGAACAGGATGAATATACAATGGATAATATTCTGAACAAAAGCGTTGTTGTTTTGACTTTTGAACAATTGGCCGTGCGATTTCATGCATGATTTTGATGGGACTATGTCATGGTGATTTATTGAGCTCACCTCAGCTGGTAACAAGCCGTTTTTTAGATGGTTAATGAAATTTTTTTTTTCAGCCGTATTGTATCATCGCTGATATCCAAGAAATATCCCTTCATCTACCGATTCGAACGTCCTTCCTCGTCGATTGAACCGAATCCCTTAAAACTTTTCAACTATATCCACTCGTGGCTTTTATCATCAGGGACGTCAAATATTCTTCAACAATTGTAAGCTCAAGAGAATCTCATCGATCAAGCACTCCTCAAACCACAATCTCTTATTCTCCTTTTCTTGCTTTCTCTACCCCTCTCCCTCTTAATGTTTCTCCGCTTTATCTCTCTCTTTCGCCCTCTCTCCTACTCTCTCACACCGCCTTTCTTCTGTTCTGCGCAATAATAGACGAGCGAATAACAATTCCTCGATTATTCAACGTACTGGGGAATAAAGCTGCAGCGGGTAATTGAAAACAACAAAGCACTGTGTTTTTGATGGCTAGGGTCGCGTACGTCTTTGAACCGTTCAAATCGACGTAACACCTGGCGGGAACCTGCCTCCACCACTTGTGGCGCAACTCTGTGTGCCACGCGACGATGAACACTGATCGTGGGACAGGAGTCGGACTACCAAGAGACGAGGTAATGCGGTTGTGCGCGCCGCGCAAGCAGTTGGATGTGTGGTGTGGGCTGGAGCTCCGATCATGAGTACGACGGACCACGAGCAGCCCTCGCAGACCTTCGCTATTCCCCGCAGATTTTTTTCCCGCCATTTTTAATTTCGCTCAGAGGTCCCCGACGGGCTGTCAACGTAAATAAAACTGGGCTCGATGTAAGAAACATGAATGACAGAGGATGTTCAGATACGTTGTACTCGGTGATTTGTATTTCATCCCCAAGGTTCAATGTTCATTACCGAGCATCTATATCCTCCTGATTCAGTAAAAATTTCATTTTGGCTGATCGCAGCAGGGATCACTGCAAGATTTTTTTTCTGAAATGAACTTCGACCAGTCTGCAGAGATTCTGAGTCATATTTTTGTCGGGTACGAGCGACACTCGTACGTTTGGAGCAAATTGCAATGTTCAAGTGCCAATTACCATAATCGTACTCAATTGCTCAATTTCAGGATAGGCACCTGAGATAGTGCTATAAATACATGAATGCTTAGATGTTCATAGGTGGACTCCAGGAGACGATGATCCATACTCGACCGTAGCTGTCGAGGAAATTCTGTCAAAATCTGGTGATTTTTCAACATCCAACAATGTATTTTCGGTATTTTCCCCCCATCTCGGGGTGTAACATGGAGGCGCGGCCTTTTCCGTCCTTTTTCGCCAGACGGTAGGGTCGCGGCGCAACAAACTGAGTTACCATAGCAACCGGATCTCTCTCATTCCATCCTCGTCACCATTTTCACTGAAATCCTGATTAACTCTCAGCGGTATCTAAGAAGCCAATCCATCCCCTCCTCTTGCTAATTTTCCGGTAAATCACGAACGGTACCGAGAGGGTAATATCAATTATCGATTTCCACATGCCAATAACGACCACTAGGCACATTACGTACCCCCGAATCGATGACGTTCACTATTGTCGACCGATAATTGGAATAGACAACCATGCATATTACGCTGAAAATTGACTCGGAGGGTGGCCGATATTCACGTGATTCGCGTCGCTGCATCGACGTCCAATTTGTATTGTAATTTTCGAACGCGGATTGCAGCCGAACCGCGTTCAGCGAGGGACACGCAATGCTAGTATTTTTTATCAATACCTATCTCGGCTGCCTACTCGCTTTAATATTGATTCAACTCAGGACCCCGATAGCTCGGCGTCTGGTACATGGAGATGTGTACAGGGATGGAATAACGAGAGTCACTTTTTAAGTTAAGTGTAAAATTTATTTCAATACAAATAATGCCAGCCCTGATTCTGCCATCGCCAATGATGTCGTTATCACGGATCGCTAATAAGCTTCATACATGACCTCCGGCTCACGTGACTCGTCTGCGATCGTCAGTTTGTAATAATCCTCATGAAGTTTCAGCTGCAACGCTGCAGGCGCGGCCACACTCAGCCAACTTACAAGCTTGTTGTTGCTGTTCAAATATTCCAGGATCACGAACAAAATAATTATTAAATAAATGCCTGCGTAATAACTAAACCATATTAATAAAAGGTATCCTACCTTTTCCAGACATGCCTCAAGAGATCTTGAGAACCGCACGGATGCAATTGGAGAAATGGAGTTCCTAAGATCGGATGAATTGCCTGGGATAATTCCGAGTAACACAGGTTGTTGTTGCTTATTAATTTCTGTGCGACCTCGGCGCTGACCGGATTGCAGCCCGCGAAATCTGTTTAACACAAAAAATATATATATATATATATATATATATATATATGTATATTCTTTGGGTTTTTCTACGGGTGTAAGACGAGTCTGGAACCCTGATAAGTCTCCTTAACTACGAGGTAGTACTTCAGGCGATCAAAACATTTCGAGGAAGTCATAGGGTGACTTTTTTTCCGTGAAATATGCGCTGACCCAATTCGTCAAAAGCGCTGCGTCAGGCCTGTGCTGAGGGCTACCGGTGCCTCGAGTAATCCCTCGAGACTATCTCGGGCGGTATATGGGATGCATGGATATGAGAACGGTTGTTGTAGAGTTTTCGAACCAATTCCAGGATAACCGAGGCCGAAGTAAAGTTTTGAGCAACGAACGCCAGCACAGCCGGAGGGTCCGAGAAATCGAAATCCGTTTGAACCAAAGAATACTCAACGTGGTTGCCACTTGCATCGGCCTTAATCGCACCCAAGAGCGGGATTGCGAGGCGTCCGTTGGCTGATTGCTCGTTCGATCTGGCAGCCTCTTTCTCTGAACGAGGCTAAAACGGAGACAGCGATCAGGGGAGAGGACTCCCGGAAAACCGGTGAGTGAGGCGGAGCGTAAAAGCCAGAAACAAAAGAGCGTACGAGCTTAGCTGATATTGTCCGACAAAAAGCTCGCGCTAATGTGACTCTCGTTTGTTTTTTAAGAGGGCTTCTACGACCGAAGCTTCTACCGGGGGACTCGCCTAGCAAACCAACGCCAGCTCTTCCACCGTATTTTCCTTCCTCTTTCAATGCTAACCTACATCCGCTCCAAACATTCAACGTCAAGTGCGTAGGCTGCTTTCGAATCGTGACAGCACCATGACCCTGCAGGTACGTACAAATCAGCGATAGTGAAAATTAAGCGACAACGCCGAATACGCCCGAGGGATGGGGGAAATATATTAGTAATGGAAAATTTTTCTCCTCACCAGACTTCCATCCATTGAAGTAAAGTACTGGTACGCTATAACTCATGGACCACAGAACGTGGTGAAGTGTGATCAGCGGCCTCTCGTCTTTCGAAGCCGCCTCAAAAGGGTCCTTGGCCAACCTGGCGTCCAAGTTTTTAGCCCAATAATCTTTGTCGGTACCAGTTGGTGGCTCGTCGATTGGATATTCGCACGGGACGTACGTTTTCACTTGGCGTGAAAGGTACGCCATTCCGGGTGCGCCCTTCGTGACGATCGGTAATCGTTAAAACGCTGATTGATTATCGGTGTAAGAAACTCAAATATTCAAGTTTTAGTGCTTAATTACGTATTCCGAAGTACAAGAAATACTTAACGGTTGTTCACATTTGTATAATATCAAGTTTTTATCTAAATTCTTTTTTTTCATCACCTGATCGCCGACGAGTTCCCAATCATCGTGAATCTTGTCGGAAACCTTTAACAAAGCTTGAGCATCTTTGATAAAGGTTTCCCACGTGACAGTACCGATTCCATCCATGGCCAGAAATGATGACACGTGACTTGCGACCTTGTGAAAACGAAAACGACTTCAAGAAGAAGAAAGACCGGGGAAAAACAAAACAAAAAACAGCTCCAAATTTGCAAAGTGGCTGTGGAATCACGATATAATAGAAATCTGTACGGGTGGGTGGATGTTTGTACCTACCAACGGAGTTCGGAGTCAACGTCGATACGCCGCGCTGCTTCAACTCGAGATGTCGCTTTTAGTGTCAGCTTCTATCGGAGGTTCCATCTCCAGAGTCACCTTTCAGGAATAGTGTATTACTTTTGCAGCTGAAAAATATATTCAAGTATGTAAACAGAAACAGGGGCATTGAAAGAGTACAAATAACGTAACGGCGAGCAACTGGCTAAGTCAGAGAAAAACTTTCCAACGTAATATATCGAAGCCCAGAATATCCTTGTGGAGAGGGCAGAGCTCAGCACTTAGACATTACGATCGTCAAACATGGCCGCGAAAGTAGCACAGCTTACCAACTGCGGCGAGACGGGCTGAACGGCTCGCAGCTCAACACCCAATACCCTTCATTGTCTCTATCTTTACGCTTGATAACGCTGTCGGTGCCATTTTACATACACCGAAATTCATTCTGTCCAATGTATCCTTGAAGGCGAGGCTTTTTCGAGAGCAGCGAGGATTCCTCGGCCAATATCTTATTCACACACGTGTTTGCGCATTGTAGACAAAGGAAGCCTTATCACGTAGCTGGTAGAATCTCGCATCAAACTTTCATGTCCAAATTTTGCAACAGTCAGACAGTCTGAATTTACGATTAAAAAAAAAATAGCCCTTCCCGACTCGAAACCTGCGGGTACTTTTACTATTTTCAAGCTCATCCTGTTCGCTAATCTCACCGATGCGTTCTAATCTCGAAATAGAACCTACATAGATAGAAATATCGTACAATTGAGAAGGTCGAATACTGCACAATTGCACATTGATCAGCGTCGTGTTCCCTGGGACATTTTGACCGATCGTTCGGAACGTTCGTCAAGAGAGCGGCCGTCGAACGACGGTAAGTATAACAAAACGGGTATTATAAGTGTGCCGAGCGTTGTTATGTGGCGTGGCTGCACAGTACACAGACGCAGTTGGGCACACGGATTGATGGACGTCGTTCTTTATTGACGGGTGGAAGTTGACATGAGAAGAACAGCATCGAAGACAACTACGGCGTTGAGCTGAACGTCGAGAGGCTCGTGAAAAAAAACCGACGCTTATAAGTTCGCAGGTGAAAATATTTCCTCCAATGGGGGCCCAGGAAGAATTAATAAATTCCAAATTTTCATGGAAATCGGGCTTTTCCATTTGTAGTTACTCCAATAACATTCGTCGTCATTTCTACCTCGATGAAGAATTTACAAAACGGGGAAGCTGCACAGCCACAGGCACGGCAGTAGTACCGCACAGTTCTTCCCCTCTTTTATACCGACTATTCAACTTCGGCTGGCTCCGGCTGGGCTCGGACGAAATCGAACCCCCACCCCGTACCCGCGCCGGTAAGTACGGCGATGTGTGGGTAGTGACTGTACCTTTGTGTGCAGGCCGATTTCCAATGCCCCTCAAGCTTCAGGGGCGTGACAAGACTCGACGAGCCGGGCGCGTATCTGGGGGCCCGGTAAAAATTGTCGATGTTAAAATTTTTCGACACACGTGGACGGAAAAATGTTATTCGGATTGTCTCGGGAGCGGCAAGAATACAGGCGAGAAGACAAGACCGAGTAAAGACTCTGCGAATTTATCGCCGATCGGTTTTCTCGCTAAATCGAAACTACGCTGGGTCAGAACGGAGTTCTCGGTAATGGTCGAAGGGAGCTCGTCGCGAGGACGTACTTAACTGTAAACGAGGGTAACGGCACCCCCCGTTTATGCGCAGCTGCTTATCGCTCAGGTAGTGCTAGGCTGGGTTGGTTTGTGTGCGCGTAGCTCTTTGCGCTTGCTCGCTAGGTGTACGTGTACGACACTGCTGGCCCCCCGTTTGAGCGTGTGGTCGTTACCCGAAGGCAAGAGTGTACGTGTGCCGAATGACGCGGCTGCGAGTCGTACGTATAACGTCGAGCGACGGGGTGAACTGAGCAACTTTAGAATCCATGGTATAGACTAGACCGTCGAGTAGTAAGGAGAGTGAGCGACGGTAGACCGACAGACAAACAGACGTGGTTATATTAACGGTTAACAAAACACGGGAACTCGCGACTCGGAGCTCCGAAATACGCATATTGATATTAAAATGAGCGAAGAAGCGGATGGATAAATTCGGTGCTACGGTGTAAATACAGTAGGTGTATGTATATTGTTCGATGCGCGTGTGTGACACACAATCGCCGAGTTATATCAGAGTGAAAATACGTGCACGTAGTACTGTACTTATGTATTGTAGTATGTATTTATGTACTACTGTAATGAATTGTCGCGGGCACAACATCGCTTAGCGGAAAGTTATACCGAGGAGGCCCCGCGACACCCGGGAACAGTTTTGAATAATAACGGACACCTACCAGAGAAACAAGGGACCGAATTTCTAGCATGACGCGCCACTGGGTTGAAGAGATCGCGAGCGTTGCTCGGCCAGAGTCATGCAGCAGCGGGAACAGCACCGTCACTATCACCAGCAGCAACACCATCAGCGGCCCCAAATCCAGCGGTCAAATATAAGGATCAATCCAGTGTTGACTTACGCGTTATGTGAAAACCACACAGTCGAGTATCATCGGCTTGTATACCGTGACTGATCGTAAAACCTACAGAGATATACACACACACACACATACATATATATATATATGTATACATAGATGTTGTACATACGCGTATACGCATATATATATAATAAATAGGGACGGAAGTACATTCGATCGTCGGTCGTTCACTACACAGGACTTCTTCGAGTTTATAAAATACTTTGTTCGTTACCAGTTGAAGTCTGTTCGGTACTCCGCCGATATTTCCTGTATTTCAATTGTCTGAAAATTCGAGAATAACTCGGCCACGCAACAACTGAACATGTACGCGAAAGGTAAAGGTTCAACTGTACCCTCGGACGGTCAGGCTCGTGAAAAGTAGGTATTTTCTTTATCTCTTAAGCCGCCATTTTTTTTTCTCTGCTTCTCCGTATTTTGTTGTTGCTGTCTGTCGCTTCTAAGCATCGTTTTCGTTCCTCCTGTGTACAATTATTCTGACAATAATCACTGTTTTACTGTAGACGTATTTCTCTTTTTTTTTCTTTCAATTTTTCCTTAAATTTTACCTATTAAGATGGTGTCCTGGTCGATTTCGAAGTCCACGTACACATCTTGAAATATCGAGGTCCACTTATCTGAAACAGCTTAAAGGTCCCATTCTGTACACAATTCTGAACAAAAACACTACCATCCATTTTCATTCGAGTCAGAAACAAAGAAATGGCACGGATTCTCCGAATTTACTAATGCGATTTCATAGAAACCATGCCATTACTGTATTTATGCCTCAAATGAAAATGCGTTGAAGTGTGTGTGTTCAGAATTGCGTATACAATGGGGCTGTTGAGTCTTTTTTTTTTTTGTTTGCGTTTGAAGTACGTGGACTTTGATATTTGGAGATATACATATACATGCCATTACGACGGTCCTGTCGTGGCGCGGTTTAAGGCTGAAGTTTTAGCCGATGGATTTTCTCGTGCTCCGACCCATCGCCCCCCACCCCCCTTGAACGTTGACGAATGGCGATAACATTATTTTTATAAAAATTTTCTACAATGTTTTAGTTTTCTTCAGGTACCTGATACAAATCAGAAATTAATATCAAGGCTACGATTCTACATGCTTACATGCTTTAATACAAGTCCACTTTTGTTTATTATACACACATGCGCGTATTAATGCATACACACACGCACACGCCACGGGTATATACGAATGAAGAATGAGAGAGTGAGCGAGAGAGAGAGAGAGAGAGAGAGAGAGACGCGTGATCTAATTTTACACATTATACTAACAAGTTTACATTCTATTTTGCGTTCTACAAACCGAACTTTTACACCCTTCGATTTATCAAAGTCGAATGTTGCGTCGACACATGCAGGATTCGATTTCTCCTGCAACGCAGAAGGTGTTGCGATTTTTAGTTTCGTCTGTATTATTTAAGATACGCATGTATGTTCACCACTCGTACAGACTTATTCTAACGACTTACAGTTTTTGTTAATTTTGTTACACGTATAATCATACGAAACCAACGTCATTATCGTGATTGTCGAAAACAATAAATTTGACGAGTATTATTTAGTGCTTATATTCCTTCTTCCGATCATTTATCCTGCATTCACAGCAAGATCCGATAATGGGATTTTTTCATCGTGTATCGTGAACCTCGAGCAATGCTTGATTAGAGATTTTGTTCCAGACTCGCACTTTACGTCTACGAATACCTCCTTCATGTTGGAGCACAAAAAGCTGCACAGACATTCCTTTCGGAGGTAAATTTTCATCTGTATTAAAATACGACGTAGCGTCAAAAATACAAGAAATACAAAATTTTATTTTCATATAATAAACGTTCTCTCGTTCTAGATTCGATGGGAAAAAAACATCACCCTTGGAGAACCTCCCGGATTCTTACACTCCTGGTGGTGGTGAGTCTACGAATTCAATTAAATCGCCAGTTTTCTTACAAAACTTTTTTCATTCCTCCAACCGACGTTTCATTAACAAATTGCAAATCACTTATTTATTGTTTCAGTGTTTTCTGGGACCTGTATTGCGCCGCACCAGAGAGACGCGAAACGTGTGAACATAGCAGCGAGGCCAAAGCTTTTCACGATTACGTTAGTAAAAGTTATACATATAAACGACGAAACGTTATTCACTTTTATTAAAATCTCGATACATCATTCCGTTCGTTGGTAAATTCGAAAACTCGTAACGTTCGAACGAATTCGAGTCGTAGACGATAGAAAAGATACCAGCATACTAGCATGCCTTTGTCAATTATTCGTCACTAATACTTTTGTTTCTTTTCACACACAGGGATTCGTTAACAGCGGTTACGGCGTGAACGGCATTGCACACGTAAGTATCCCAGTCGGCACAGATCTCACTCTGAAATTCTTTATTCATTATCGCAAAATTCATTTCGTTCGTGAGATGCTCTACCATCATCGTTCACCATGCCGAACTTCTTAATAAATCGTTCCAGAATGCTGGCGCAGCGCCCTCTCCGCTCGGTCAGATGCCGCCCAACGACGGCATGCCTGGTGGCCCGATGCCCCCAGGATTTTTCCCAGTAAGTTCATTTTTCCTCTCCGGATACCTGTAACCGATTTTTTTATTACCTTCGTTCTTAATCTTTATTTACATCGTTTCGGTTACCTTTTTTCTTTCCACATACATACGATGTAACTATCCGTGTTATCATTTCCGTCGCGTCACTACATTACATCGTAATAGTATATTGTGTAACAAGCAGGAAAACTCGGTGAGTTTGCAATACGAGTCGTGGGTGAGCCAAAGATGAATACTGCAAATCCGCGAGGCGAAAAGACCGCTGCCTCCTTGTTTCACGCGATTCTTTATGTGACAAAAGTATGTTGCTCGTTTTTTCACGAAGCACGAAATTGAAGTCGGGGTCGCGTAATGTCGGATTTGTTCGCGACGGCGCATGCGCGGAGTACAGAAAGTACCACTTTTAACTCCTAGGACTTAAAATCGGTCTTTTCAGTACTCCGCGCATGCGCATTCGCAGACTTACTCTACCGTCATAGATACGGGTACTTCGTGCACGGAAAACACGCACGGAAAAACGCGTCAAACATGCTCGCGTTCTATAAAATCTACATATAACCGAAATTATCGTGCAACTTCAGATGAGGACAAAAGTAAAAATTAATAATTCGAAATAACCGCGGGAGATATAATAATAAAAAAATTCCACACACACGCCGAATCTGTTCATTGGATAAATAATTATTATAAAAGAATGTATAGTGTACACAATTTAACACAGTTCTATCTAGTTGTTGTCATAAAATATTAGACAAACTGCACGACGTTTTTATTTTCATATATGCATTACACACGATAATACACGCATTCGTATAACATGACATTTATATTCATCTGTTGATAATGAAAAAGATAAAAGTCGATCCATTCGCTCGTAGCGAAAATCAATTACTCATCGGTTCTATTTTTGTTTTTTGAACAATAATCCAAAACAAAGCGTTTTAAAATGCTGATCAGTCGTGATGCTGGAAATTTCGTTGAAACAAATCGGAAATTAATTTGATACTTTACACTGCACGATCAATTCACACACGCACACACACACACATGATACTCTAAACAAACATTTTATGCTATGCTTGTCTCTATACATTGTACTTAATATTTAAATGTACTTATTTGTACCTCTGCTATGTGTCTAACTTTTGTATGTGCATTCGTGTACCATTTCACCATTATGTTTGGTTTTTTTTATTTGTCCATACATATATATATATTATATTACGTGTCTACGAATTCTTCCTTACTGTATCGATTTCTTATGTTCGTTACATTCATCACTACATATATACGTGTATATGTTTCATTTGTCTATACTCATTATATTATACGCTCAGCAAATGTATAAACTGTAGGAGAATTTCACGCCGGCAAAATTTTGTCTGTTATTAGATGCTAGAATACCCCTATAAAAGTTTAGAGTTCTCTTTGACGCCAAAATATTCAAAACCATTGCGTAAAATTTCTAATTTAAATCAAATAAAGTCTAAATTTCAGTGAAAAAAAATCTAAAGAAACAAACATAGAAAATGGGAAAACAAATTTTACCTTTGGTTGGGAATATGCGGCTTATCTTTTTAACGTCAGAGCCTGCATCTAAAATGTAGATTAGTTAATATCCACTCGTCAATTTAACGTCCATGGCGTACCAATATTTAATGGCGCGCAGATACAGTGTATTTAAATTACTGATTCATGGTCATAGATAGCACATACTGGGAAAAAACTGTCTTGGAATCACTTGTCTGATTATGAAAAAAAAAAAAAAAAATACACACACACGCCATAGTTTATGGATTTAATATTTTTTTCAGTGTGTCTGGTTTCGCAAAAACGTCCATCTCTTGACAAGCTTGAATGATATATACTTCGAAATCTTTTTTCTACCATGTCGCGTTGCTTGAAAAAGATCAATTCTGCGAATACATAAAGAAAGAAAAAAAAAAAAAAATGCAAGAATGACGATAATCCTTCTTTTAAATACACGCAGCGTTATCCAGAATTAGTGATGTAACCAATATTCGCATCCGCCTTGGCACAAATCTTGCGAATATTTTGTGAATGTGATCGTCACAAATACTTCGTATTCAGCTTACAAAAATTGTGAAAGTAATATTAAACGAGACCAAAAACATTGGTTTTATAATGAACTTTTATTATAAAAGTTCGTCTTCTCGTTCCAATGAAATTCTAACGCCAAAATTAATTTCTTTCTGTCATTAATTTGTCGTTAAATAATCAAACAAACCATCGGCTTGGTTCGCATCAGCTCGGCAATTTCCGGAATAAGATGCAAACGGCTCTAACCTATGGCGTGCTACTTGTTACGGTGCGTCAGTCAGTCGATCAATCGTCAACTTTTAGGTGCAGAGAAATGGCGCCAGATTTAAAAATGTCGATGATGAATATTCGCATTTGCGAATACATAAAAACTTATATTCGTTACATCACTACCCAGAATCAAATATCCTGATGCATAATAACTGTTACTAGTCTTACACATGCATATATTTGTTATATACATATATCTATCGTGCCTTCTAGTCTACATTATATACATCCATATATATATTAATCATATATATAGAAAGAAGCAAAAAAAAAAAAAAAAAAAGGAAAAAAAAATAGCTGTTGCCTGTGAAATCGCAATGTCGCTACATGTCCATGTTGTTTGCGTTGCTTGTTGCAGAACAACTCGACAATGCGACCATCTCCGCCCACACACCCCTCATCACAGCCATCTCCTCAGCACCCCCAGCCACCCCCGCCCCCACACTCGCAGATGATGTCCACCCAGGTAAGCTTTCATTCGACACGATTCATCATACTCGTTCGTTTCTCTGTGTCTAACTTGTATTATAATGCATCATGTGCCACCTCATAGTCTTTATATTTCCGCATATTCTATTACGCTAAAAATTCTGATATCAAAGTCTCGAAAACTGAGATGAAATTGATGATATCGACGTGCTTTATTTCATCATGGAATCAGCGTAGAAAGATAAATTTCGATTCATGATCGTTTTGATTCTTTGTAGTGTGAAGCATTTGCTTGTTTGTTAATTTTTTGCTACTTCTTTCTCCGACTTTTTTTTTTTTTCTCTAAACTCAAAAAGAATGAAACACGTCGTTCTTCGTCGATTTACGTGTACGTAACAATCTTTCAACAATCCACGATGTGATCAACGAATCTTGAGGTAAGCTGCTTGAATAGTTTCTCTGGAAAAATATCAGTTTCAGGGATCAATGAAATCAAATGTCTTTCACCATCATTTTGAGCACACACAAATTCTTCTATCTACATATTATTGGCATCGGTTCATAGCGTCGGATTAATTACTGTAGATTTTCAAAAACGTATTCACAATTTAAACAGATCATTTTTCATTTTAACATTCGTAATATCGTCGAAAAAATCATGCAGACATTCTAAAAATAGGCCAGAACATTTATCAGCAGAGTTCTTAAGGTAAGGCGTTGATAAATCCTTTTCAACCGCTTCCATTATTCTATATTTTTTTGTCTTTTTTATTTTTTTTTTATAGATTTATACACAAATCTTTGCACTGGTTGTTTGTAATGTTCGTCATTAAACATATTATAAATCACTCACGCATCATTTATTGTAACCTCCGCAAATTAATTCGTTCGTTTGCGTATAGTTATTAATTTTTTTCATGTGTCTCCCCGTCAAATTACCATCTCTTCATTGTTTCACCGTTTTTGTTTTCGTCTGGTTTGTCTGTCTTACACTAATCCTGTACTATTACATATATATGTATATATATTATATACTTATACGTTTCGGGAGTGCTAATCGTTCACACAGTTTGTGCATTATTAATCCTATACTATACTTATGTTTATACTCATCATTCATGTACATACACGTGAATAACAACAGAATGAAAACAACGTTGAACGAAAAATACGGTGACAATCACTAATAAATCACACGCGGCTTTTACCTTACTCGCGCAAATCAACGAGTTATGAAAATTAGAGGAACAAATTTGAAGTTGAAATTTACGGCGACGATATTCCGCATCGTCATGATCATCGACATATGTTTGATTTTATTTCAATTACGGTTTTCGATTCTTTTTTCCAACTTTTTTTTTTATTTTTTTTTTTTTTTTTGTGTTTTTATTTCGTTCTCTCCGTTTTCACGGGTAGAGGAGTTGTTACAAATAATTTTTGAACTCAAAGCCAAACCCGTTGTGAGTTTTATTCGATCTCCTATCCTCAATTCAAGTTATAGAATTTCTTTGTCAAACAGTGTTTAAAATATTGTGAAAATATGAAGAAAATTATTTTGAAAAATTCCCGAACCTACGGACGGATATTTCTAACTTATTTTACTATTTCGAATTTCAGTTCATGGGACCAAGATATCCTGCTGGACCTCGGCCCAGCGTTCGCATGCCACAAATGGCAAACGATTTCAATGGGGTGAGTTGTGAATTTTATTTACAAACCGTGATAACGACAATACTAAAAATAATAACAATGATAAAGTCGAGTGGAAAAACGTTCTCTGGATAATATTGATTTTTTTCTTCTCTTTCTTATCCTTCTCCAGCCTCCTGGACAACCAATGATGCCGAATAACATGGATCCGTCAAGACAAGGTGAGTTTTAATTACACGATGTTTTCCAAATTGTGCAGTTGTTTTTCTTCATCTTCGTCTTACCTTTTTTTTTTTTTTTTTTTTTATTTTTTCTTCTTCGTTCCATGTCGTCGCGAAACTAAGAGCGTTTCAAGACAAGAATTACGTAGATGCATGTGTGTACGTGATAAACAAAAAATCGTACAAAATGAAACAATAATAGAAGAAATATTGGAAAAACAAATAACGATCGCACACAGCAATAATTAAGTAATGGAAAAAAAAATGAATATAGATGGAAAAAAAAACAAAGATAATTCATTATGAATTATAACAATGTCATAATATTTATAATCATAGTGGTTGTAACCAAAAAACGAGAGGTGGGAAAAAAAAAAAAAAAAAAAATCTGGATTTTGCATCACTGTGACGTGGAGTGCGTTGGATTGGTTTTTTGAATCGTCTAATTACCGACGGCGGCGCAACTGAATTGTTCGACAATGTAGAAGAAAATGTTGTTAAAAAATTTTCTCACCTGAATTTTTCATTCCCCTTTGTTTCGCATCGTCAAAGTTGTTTTCACCAACGTAGAGTAAACAAGGATTGACAAAAAAATTTCAGTCGAAAGTTGAGGATGAACTGATCAAAGTAAAATAATTTTTACCAACGATCTTTTGCGCCGCAATGTTTTTCTGTAATTAGGCTTATCATCATCAATACCTGACCTTTTTACCTACTTGCCATACTAATGTGTGCTCTTGTGTTCCTCAGGCGAAGCTGGAGAGTTTGTAGGGTGGCAAGGTAGGAAGCAAAGCCAGCGACAAAAATCACACTCACATGACTTAGTCAAGCATAATTAGTTTCTGTTCTCATATTTTCACTATACACATACATCCATATGTTGTGTATATTATTATTATTATTATAATTTTTTCTTTTATACTCATTTATATTTCATTTATTCACTTTTTTTTCCCTTACTAATTATTATTATTGTTATTATTACTACTGTTGTTATTATTATTATTCTGGTTTTTTTTTTTCACGTTACATTATACAAACATACAAACACAGAACAAACAGAAACACACACACACACACACATATAATGTATGTGCATGCATTTACATGCGTACACATATTTATGTACATAAGGAATTTATCCCCGTGGAGCAAAATCGCACAGCTTTGTTTTTTAATCGCAATGAGGATTTAAAATAGCCGAAATGATATTACGGCTAGAACAAAAAAAAAAAAAAAAAAAAGAACAAACGGAAATTCTAAAAAAGCGTTTGGTATTGTTTTTTCTATGTTTTCTCTCTATAATTTCGTTCGTAAAGCCGCGAGTGTTGCGATCAAATACACGTAATTACAAAAGAAGAAGATGAAGAGAGAAAAAAATTTGATACAAATAAATTATTTACAACACAAAAGTCCCCATTGCTTCTGCCTCCGGCATTCTCATCTCCAGCATGTAGGTCTTCTTGTTAACCGTTGTTGTTTATTATCTTTTGCGTAAATTTATTTTCATCAAGCTTGAAAATATTTTTTTCTTTTTTTTTTTTTTTTTTACTAACACGATAAAAGAAAATAAAGCAAAGACAATTTGAAACAAGAAACAAGTACGTATATTTCATCAACGACGTACGATTAACGAACGGCATTGTCACATTGCATGATACGTCGGTAATAATTTATCATTTACAAGCATACACTTGTAATCGTGCGTTTTAATCGAGTGGAAATTTTAACTGCTCGATAACGTGTTGCTCACACGATACAAAAGTGATCTTCCGTCGTTGTTTACCTGTATGTATACCTAGTCGAACGTTGCAACGTATAATAATGGAATTTAGAACAGTACATAAAACTTACCGTGCATACTAACCGGTAACTTGCTTCGTTCGTGTCAAAGCGTTAATATTGCAGGTAAAAGCCTGAAGAAGTAGAATGATAATAGTAATAATAATAATGATAATAAATAACATCAAAGTCGTGCAGATAAGGAAAAAGAATTGGAATACTTACGTAAAACAAAAAAAAAAAGGAAAAAAATATTGAATATTCTTGCTGCAGTTGTTGATCGCTTTTGCTGAGTAAATATACATGCATAATATCTTATACGTCCTGAAACTCGATTCTATGTCTTCTATCTCTTATCGCTCGCATACATATATGTATATTATTACTCGTGTATGTACATTTGCGATTCTCTGTGTTCAAATTACGCGCCATTTTCGATGCGTTACGAAACTAGCTGGCAGGGTTGAAAATTCCCTAGGACAAAGACAGAGATTAATCGCTGACTCGGCAGCGTAAAAGAGACAAAAGATTGTCGTCGTCGCTGGGAGCTAATTTCGGAACGCATCTTGTATGCGATGTACATGCGTACAGAAAATAAAAAAAATAAATAAAAAATTCTCATACACACGTTGCACACACAGTCTTTCTCATCTAACGTATAAGAGAATAATTAATATATTTATATTGTAGAATGAATGTGATGTAGTCTTAGCGTTACTTATACCTGTGTCCACGTATGGGTATACGCATAATAATACGTCCCTGGAACAAAATTAGGTGTAATACTCGTCAATAACGATGATCAGAAGCCAAATACGATGAAAACGAAAACCGTATTTTAATGATGCTCGAGAAGATTTCTACAATCTGTAAAAATCGCGTGCAGTCTTCCATGTAGTAAATTACGTAGTACGAACTTTTTTTTTTTTTTTTTACAATTTAGTACACACAAGTTTCTGGGTTCCGTTATAAATTTCCTTCTCGCTGCTTGGCTTGAGAAAATGATGAAGAAAAAACAAAAAATAAATAACCGACAAAAATTTTGTCGTTACGTTCTGTATGCACGTAATACGTATATGTATACCTATACGCATATGCCTATCGTATATAACAAAATTAGCCCTACCTTACAGTTCTCATATATATTTTCAATATATATATATATATGTGTGTATATAATCTATGTAAAAATTGTTTTACCCGACAATTCTATCGCCTAGCGTTTTCACCAAGTTTCTCGTTTCTATTTAGGACCTCCAGGCATGAATCCGATGAATCCGCGAATGAACCCACCTCGCGGTCCTGGCATGGGACCCATGGGACCTGGAAGTTACGGACCCAGCATGCGAGGCCCGCCGCCCAACAGCAGTTTGGGACCAGGAGGTCCCGGCGGTCCAGGAATGCCACCAATGAGCATGGCTGGACCGGGCGGAAGACCACAGTGGCAACCGAACACGTCAACGGTAAATTGGGGGACAGACTTTTTTCATACTTTTGACTAATTCTATTTCGAAATGGTCGGTCATTGAGTATTTATCAAATTATTATTATATTCGCGAGCTGCGAAAATCTTTCTGAAAATATCGAAAACAAAACGTAAGCAGAAAATTCCGGAGTTACAAGCAAAAGCTTCGATATCGATATTTTATTTCGAATCGATGGGAAACGGTTAAAAATCTTCTAGATTCGAATTCAATGAAACAATTTTTTTCATCATGTTAACGTTGTTGAATGCTTAGCATATGTTTCAATTACTTGGTACGAAATAGTCTGGCAAACAAAATCAGCCTGCTGTATGTGTAGTGAAATACATAGAACGAACTTACGTGACAAAATTTTAAATTTTGACCACTTTGGCAACTTGATACGAAGTATCGATATCCAACAATAAGTTCTTGTTTGTGAGATTGGTATATTTTATTTTTTTGTATTCTTTCAGAAACCTTTATAGCCTCAGAATTCAATGATTCTACAAATACTCAATGTACGACTGTCTTGCAGTAAAATTAACACGAGTTTTCGATTCATGGTCAACTAACCTCTAAGAACCATGCATCAGGTGTGCAATCCAATGAAAACATTTCCCCAAATAATAAATCACGAAACAAATACCGAACAAGTTCGATGAAGGTGAATCAAGTTCAATTAGGTTAGAGCAATATCCCTTCAATATAAAAACGACAAAGAAACAAACACACCAAAAAGAAGTAATTGATTCGGACCGAACAGCGCACTCGATGCATCCCTGCGGTGGCATCATCACGAAATCGTTAAAAGTAGAACATGTTTAAATTCAAATACATCAAAACTGACAATTACATCTTTACACGTACAAAACCATCGGCCAATTCACCGGTTTAATACTGCAAAGAAAGAATGTCGAATCTGTGATTTTAACACAGGATCTAACCGGAAAACAATTCTCGGTAGACTTATTCCAAATAATACACGTATTTTTGAAAAGTAGGCATCACCAAGAAACAAGGCTCGCACCGTGTTTTTCACAAGGATTCTGAATCTCATAGGAAAACATAGATACACGAAATGATCCTTCGTATCATGTATGATATTAAACAAATTATGATTGAATTTTTTCTGATTCTTATCTAATCGCGAAGCGTTCAATATCCTCACCGAGACTCACTTTTGGTTGGGAATATACGTCCCGTAACATCTTAATGTCCAACAATATATTATTCAATATAATATCAGAGCTTTGCTCTGGCGAACACGGAATTCGCGCTTTCGTGATGTGGCCACTTTGGCTCCGTGAGTGACTTTTTTTTATCGACGCTTCCATCATCCCGCACCTTACGATTTCTCACTTCCGCAGCCGATGAACTACTCGTCGTCATCACCTGGAAATTACGGGGGTCCACCGGGATCATCGGGTCCCCCGGGACCAGGTACACCGATAATGCCGAGTCCGCAAGACAGCAGTAACAGCGGTGGTGAAAATATGTACACCATGATGAAACCCGTGCCGGGAGGAAACATGCCTGGTGTAAGCTCCTCGATTATTCTTCCAGGAAATAATCCTCGACATCCGCTTACTCGAACGCCCAAACAAACCAATCAGATGTCAATTTAGGGTCGCTCTTAATTAATTTGGACCGGGAAATTGTTATTTTTTTTTATATGTTTGATTAGTAGCAAAGCACAACGAGATAGCAAATTTTCGTTATCCATTCAAAAGTTCTAATTGTTCATTCATATGTGTGAAAAATTTGTGACTGGAATAATTGTTCGCCTTGTGCACATTTTTAATCGAATGAACTCTTACCGTTTTTTTTTTTTTTTTCTCTTTTCTTTTCTTCTCTTCTCTTTTGTTTTCTTCCGAAACCAAATCGAGGAGCGTCCTGAAACCTCATGCAAACGACTTCTTTCACGTGCTTCTCGTTTGGCGTTTTAAAGGATTTCTCAATGGGCGGTGGACCCGAAGGCGGACCTATGGGTCCCATTGGTCCCAACACAATGGGCCCGGTATTGAACGGTGACGGTATGGACGGCATGAAGAACAGTCCGGCAAACGGCGGTCCGGGAACACCGCGAGAGGATAGCGGAAGTGGGATGGGCGATTACAATCTCGGCGGTTTTGGTGGCCCAGGCGAGAATGTGAGTAATATCAGCAGGTTCTTTAACGACTCTATGTAGTGATACGGAAAAACAAAAAAAAAAAAACAAAAACAGTCGCGTCGTTGCTCCATTTTCTTTGTTTGTTTTCTAGTACCTAATTATATCATATTTATACATGCATACGTACATATATATACATATACACGTGTATGATATCTATATATATATATATATATATATGCATATGTATATGTATGGGTTTACATATAATTGGTACATGTTGTATTTTGCTTTCTGTCGGAAGCCTTTTTTTTTTTTTTTTTTCTTATTTTTATTTACCATTATCTTAATTTTTTTTCATCTCTTCCTCGACGCTTTACCTCTCCTCTTGCCAACGTCGATCTCATGTTCAAATTACGCGTATCTTTTGCATATACGTCCGTAACATAACCGATCTCCCCATCAATCGTTGAAAGAATAACAGAGAGAAAAAAAAAAAAAACATTATAAAATTACGAAAAAAAAAAAAAAAAAAACCAAAGTAGAAAAGAAAGAACTGAAAAACCGACGAGGTTAGGAATCACATTATAATTTGACGAGAGAAGTTGCCGAGTTGTGTCCGCACGCGTGTGAATAAATATGATGGAGGAGAATGAACGAACGAACTAAACATGCGTCGTCAATACGACCAGGGATTTATTTTCGATATACCGGAAGTGATAATACAACGACGACACGTGTATATAATATATATATATATATATATACATATATATGTATATAGATATATATTTCTGTATACTCATCTTGAGAAGGTGCTACCTGATAAATGCTTGCCCTTAGATGTACATCTAATATCTATATAGTTTTATGATTACAAGAAAAGAAAACGAAAAAAAAAGAAGGAATAAGTCGAGATTTTATTTTTAAGGAAGCGTATTCATATATACATATATATATATATATATATATATATATATATGTATGTATGTATATATGTATATATGCATAAAAACATTTGGTTGGGTTACTTAATTCGATTTGATTTCTTTCCTCCGAGCAACGGAGTGTATTATTTGATTTTTGCAAATGATTTTTTTGTATATACGCTAATTTTTTTTCATTCTGCATTTTATTATTCTCTACTTTTTTTTTTTTATATTGTCTTTGCATTATTTTTTATTTTTTTGTTTTTAAATTCTTTTCTGCGCGAATCGCAACGCCTAAAAAAAAAAAAAAAAAAAAAAAGAATAAAAATACTCCAACCTTCATAAAATTTGCGGAATTTTTTCACGGCAGCTGCATCTAATCATATTATTGTACTTTGCAAGGTATATATATATATATATAGTCATTTGATTAGGAAGTTTCTACTCATACGTATCATCACGAATTTGAAATCGTGAATTATTCAATCGGCACGTGTGCATTTAGCTTTCATATATTGTCGAAATATCGGTACTAGACTTGATCGATATAAATTTATTCGAAAGATTGATACAAATCACGTTCATGCATTTATTTTCCTATTTTCTTTTCTTTTTTTTTTTTTTTTTTTATTCTACGCTCTCCACTTTCACTCTCACGAGATTTTGTTCATCGTACCATCACGCAAATATTACGCTCCGTTAATCGGTCGACTGACTTTCAATCGTGTCAATCTTGGTTACTTACAATTAGTATATATGCATACAGTTAGATAATATAAGACTTGAAAATGACAATGATATTTATATTACTTTTTCTTAATTAATTAACTACTGCATCCCGCCATAAAAAAAAAAAAAAAAAAAAAAAAAAAACAAAAAAAATACTACAGACATAAATACGCACATACATGTGTGTATGCGTGTGTGTACGTGTAATAAAACAATTGCTTTCGCTGCATTAAATACTCAGAAAGGTTGCAAAAGTACCTATAGATATCTAATATAAATAATACGATTATTATCTTATTGAATATATTTTTTTCCTCGAATTTTCACCTCCATTTTGTATTATGTTATTTCTTCTTCTCTCTCGCACTCGTTTCGTTACATATTATATCATACGGATCTTAACATAATCGCATAATATTTACCGTCAACGATTTGTCGCTTTAGTTATTATATTATCATTGCTGTTACTATTGCTATTATTATTATTACTATTACTATTATTATTATTATTATTATTATTATTATTATTATTATTACTGTCATTAGAATACTATTATTCTTACCATTATTATCGATGATATTATTAATCATAATCTTGATTCGTATTTATTTGAGAATTTACCTACCAATGGTTATAGAGAGAGAGAGAGGGAGAGAGCGAAATTGAGAGAGTGATAGGGGGGGAGGGGGGCGAGACGGAGAGATAGACGGTGCTTAAATTATTTTATACTAAAAAGGCTGTTTTTTTCTTACAAACGTTAACCTGTCTATTCTAAACAACATATATACATATATATTATTATTTTTTTTATCATATTCGTTCGCGGATCCATCCTTTCAATTTCTTACCACTTCAACGTATGTTCGAATATTTCATTTTCTTTTCATTCTTCACTTTCTCGGTCCGTTACGGCAATTACTTCGCTTCGTGAGTTGATTTATTTATTTATTTGCTTATTTTTTTTTTTATTTTTTTATGTAACGCGAGCACGTTTTACGTATTTTTCTTCATACATGTTCTGCGTACACAAAGTACCCGTTTCTACAATGGCAAAGTGATTCTGCGCATTCGCAGACAGATGTTGTGGAGTAAATCTGACATTTTCACTGATATATAGCTACGCTAGATAGAGAATCGCGCTGCCCAGCGCGGTGCAATATGAAACAGTAAAATCGCCGCCATTTTGTAGGTCCAACGACACGTGTGACGTCATTTTCGTAAATTGTCAAATGTTGTCGCCATGTCAACGAGTCCAACCGCGGTTTGGATTCCTTTTATCAATGAAATTGAATAAATTCATTAATCAAATCGGATGTGTAACTGTCACAAAGAGTTCTCATGTTTAAATCTCCCGCGCATAAAATAGATCGTGCCTCTATAAGATGGCCGCCAAATCGCTAGCGTGTCAAACATCTTGGGCCATCCTCTATCCAAGTGTAGTTATATACGAGTGGACATTTTTCAACGCTTCATCTCATCGTGTAAGGAAACAAGATGTGCGCGATAACAAAGTCACGTGATAGCCCCCACGTGACGTGACAACAATTATAGTTGAATATAAGCGACGTCGCGTTAGGGCACGTTCTCAATGGTCAAAGCGGCAGCGACACGCGAGAACACACCTTGTTTACTTGCACCATGCTTCAACCTAACCTCAAATTTTTTTACGCCTCGCGTATTCGCAATATTCGGTACACAATATACTATTTCATATCTTTTCCTTTTCAATTTTCGTTAATATCAGATTGTGAGATATTCTAACCAATATCGACTCATTCATAAACCTTTTTCTGCACGTTATTTATTCAATTATGTACATTTTTTTTATCCCACGTCACGGGTTTCCCGTTAAATTCTCCTCGCATCCTGTGCTAAAATCTTTTGATCGCATAATTTCCCCCCCCCCCCCTTTTTTTTCTCACATCATACCCAAAAACAATATCTAGAATCTAATTGTAAGTTTCGAAGGCTTACATACAATGACGAGGGCGATACACTTACACTATTGTCACATACTTGTACTGCTGTTTATGTATATATATATATATATATATATATATACTGAAACTCATGTATTTAACGAGTCCCTCCATTCAATTGCTCATCTGCATATATAATATTTATAATATGTAATGTGTATATATAAATATTAGCTCACGATAAATACAGCGCGGTTTAAAATATTGTTATAAACAAACGCACAGTTTCCTAAACATGTGATCGACGTTTTATTTTTTAATTTTTTTTTAATACATTTTATTATTATCATTAATTTTCATTTCGTATACTCGCTTCTTTGTCAATGATTATCAATTTTGCATCATAAAGTCTGATTTCGGCAACATTTTAAAGTTGTAACGTAACCTGATATGGAGGAGGTTCAATTTTTGTTTCCATTTTTTTTTTTTTCTCTTCGTTGGCAACGCTTCGGGCATGTTATCGTCGGAACGGAGAAATATTCAGGTGCTAAGCGGAACTTGATTCAAATCTTTTCATCCCCCCCTCCCCCCCCCCCCCCCCCCGCCCTTTTATCCACGCGATGCAAATGTCGTAAGAAAAATATGGCCACTTTTTCACATTAGGTTACATGGTTGTAGGTATTATTTTATTTTTATTTTTTATTTTCACTATTTCACCCGTAATATAAGTTGTAGATATATACATAAATATAACATGCACAATACGCAGCGCATAACTAAATACGCGTAAACACTCTGATGCAGCCTATTTTTAATTAAAACTCGCGTGGTACAGCAACAACAACAATAATAATAATATTAATAGTAGTAGTAGTAGTAGTAGTAGTAGTAGTAGTAATAATAATAATACTAATGATGATGATGATGATAACAATAATAATAACAATAATAATAATAATAAATACGGGTGGTTTTTTGGTGTTTAAAATTGCTCAATTCGAAATAATATTTTGTACATAATTTAAGCGGCGACTACGACGACGGTTACATATTTTTATCACTACCTATACATACATGTTTGTATATATATATATATGATATATTGCAAGAATTGCGACGATAATCGATGATCGGAAGATTCGTCATATGATGGCAAATCCATCAATAATATTGTTACTATTCACTGCTACTACTATCATTATTATATTCTGATTATTACTGCTATTATTGTTATTTTAATAACGTATATCTGTACCAAGTTTCTATCCGCAAATGATATATTAATCTTTCCGTTATTTCCCGATTTGCGAGAAAAAAAAAAGAATGTTTTTTTTTTTTTTTTTTTTTTTTCTTTACAACAAATTTCTTCCTCACATGTTCGTTACGGTTTCATCTTTACGTCTTCTCCGTCCGAATTTCTGTGAAACGATTCCTGCTGTAAATTGTTTTTGTACTCCTTTTTACTCAGAGTAGAATACACGTGGAATGGAAATGGTGGAAAAGATAAAGAATATGATACCGTATGCACGATGTATAGAGGCGTATGTGTCCGTGACTCTTGCCTAATTTCGATTTTTTTTTATAATTCTCGCATTGTTACGTCGCCTGTTTACGCATGGTATGATGGAACATATTGTTCGAATTATACTCCTAGGCGGGCATATATACATATATACAATATATCATTAAAAGTCTCAAACGGCCAAGATCGATTTGTACGCTTGGATAAAGGGAAAAGACGAAATTAGAAAAAAAAGAAAAAATACTACGAAAGAAGTTGGCAAAACTATTGGATGGATTGTATCTTTTATTGGGAGATATGTGAAAGAATATTGTATGTGTATATATATTTTTTTTTCTTTTTATACATACCTACACGCGTGTATAAATATGTGTTATTTATATACGCGTGTATATGTGCATAAAAATGTTTGACGAAAGAGAATACGGAGCAAAGAAGAAATATTTTTGTATTGATTAAATAACAAGGCAAGGATGTGCATTCTTTATGCCTGCCAGGCGATACGAGCAGTACTGAACCTATGGTATATAATATATTATACTGTGAGTGAGTGAGATGATAAACAAGAAAAAAAAAAAGAAAAAAAAGTAATAATCTTGATTGATGCATACAATAGGAATGGGGAGAGAGATATTGAGGAATGATATACGATATATTTTATTATAAAATACATGTGTAGATGAGTATATTTAAAAAAGAATTTCCGCAAATCAATTCAATCGCAACGAATTCTGGAATATTCTTTTTTATCTATAAATCTTATTGAATATCTGTTCATTATATTTTTTTTTTTTTTTTTTTTTTTTACGTGGAACATAATTTTTTTTTTTACTCCTTTTATAAACGTATGGAATTCACCATATTTACATATATTTGTATATACATATTATTATGTGTATATTATTATTATATATACTATGTGTATACATGTATGTTATTGCCGTTGGTTATAGGTCAGTACCAGACTATGCTGTGCTGCTGTTAGTTACTTTTACTTAAAAGATACTTGATAAAGAAAAGAAAGAGAGAAAAAAAAAAAAAAAAGTACTCGAAGGTACATCACCGTAATATCTCCTATTATGACAATTCTCTTACAGCGAAACATAATTTTATCATGTTCAGTTCGAATGTACACGATGAAAAAAAAAAAAAAAAAAAAACAGGTACGCTTACGTTCCAAGATTTCCATTCTCTCTCGATATTGTCGATGGCGTCTTCTTGTGTTTTTGTTTTAATTTTTTTTTTTTTTTATTCCCTTACCGCGCTTCGCTTCATGTTTGTTTACTCGTATTGACCGTGATGTAGTAAGAATAAATTTTTCATCTCATCGTTGATGAACGGTGGAGAAAATATTATCCAAACGGAACGGGAAATGATGAGAGACAAAGCGAGGAAGGGAGAGACTGAGAGAGTGAGAGAAAGATATATATATATATACATGTATATATATAGACGGAGAGGGGGGGGGGGGGGATAAGGAGAAACGATTAATGTGACTTTGTTAACATTTTTAATTACTTTTATTTATTCATTATTTTTATTTTCATCCTCCGTTTTACTTATTTATTAATCTTATTCCTCACAATCTGTCCTTGGACGATATACTGACGAATATAAAGCTGCCGAACGTTGTAACGTTATTTTACAAATTGTTTTTTTCTATTTTTTTTTTTTTTTTTTTTTTTTTCTTCGTCGAGGCCGACCTAACGTTCGGTTAAAAGAAGCGAATCGACGCGATGTGGAAATCATTTTCGATCCATATTATCGTTGAAAATAAACGTGAACAACGAAGTGATGGAAGGAAAAAAAAAAAGAAAAAAAAAAAAAAAAGTCGCGGAGTAGTTGGAAAATTCAATAATATCGTGGCACATCTTGTAACGTAAACGTATCTTATATAGTATTTTATTTAAATGGTATACTCTCCAATACTCCCACGTTGTAAGCCATATACGCCTGATGACATATAATAATATATATGCCTATATATGCCAGGGAGATCGAGACAATAAATGTAATCATGTTACACTGAGATATATTGCGTTTTGTTTTTATTTGTAATAACCCGCAGGGTGCTGGCTGCCGGTATATATATATCTATCGTTTTTCTTGCTGGTCATGTTTTTTTTTTTCATACCATCTTTTTTTTTCTTTTTTTGTTTTTTTTTTGTAGCGTTTGTTGTTCCCTCGGTTCGTGGTTTTCATTCGGTTTATCAGAACGGGTGTTTCGCTGTTTCGTTTTTAACATCGCTGTGTAAATTTTCTTTGAGAAAAAATAAAAAAAAAAAAAACAAAAAACATATTTCAGCCAACTTGAAAAAATTGTCGTTGATTTTTGAACATTCGAAATTTCTTCCTCTTCACCTTTATTTCAATTAGAACTTCTTTGATTTTCATTCTGTCCGCACTTCGTGCACGTTACCGATGTGTCTACTTACTTATACTATAATATTGTATTGTAGACAGACACGAAACACTCGATCTGTAACATATTTTCCACACATGATACAATATTGCGATTTAGTCAAAGACAAACGAGCATAAACGGTATGCAATACGAAAGTATAAAAATATATGAAAAATATCTATATTGTCCAAAAGAAAAAAAAAAGGAAGGAAAACTAAATATATGGTAGCTATATAGTACTAGCCTGTACTGACCTGTAGCACATGGATGCGTGTGGAAGTGATTGATGAAAAATGCGTTCACAAAAGAAAAGAAAAAAAGAAAAAATTATGTAGATGAAAAACAATAATTGATAAATGCAAAAAAAAAAAAAAAAAAATACATACATTATAATCGAGTTTAGCGAAGTGTGCGTGGGTGTGGGGGGCAGGTGTTTTTGATTGTTTGCTTTCGTGAAACTTCGTTTTGTATCCAATTCATTTGATTTTCGCTATTTTTTTTTTTTTCTTTTTTTTTTTTACCTGAATTCGTTTAATTTATTTTTTGTTTATTTTTTTCTCTCTCTCACTTTTTTTCAAACACAAAAAAAAAAGAAAAAAAAAAAAAAAAAATTGAAAAACGATGACAAGTATTTTTGTTTTCACACGCGGTGTTCAAGTTTTATATTAATTAGTACACCATTCAATAACGGTGTGGCGTATACAATACAAAGAAAAGCCTCTCACAGTTTTAACGTCCATGTGTTGTGGGTCAGAGCACCCTGGAAAATTGAAATCCCGATACATGATGATTTTTTTTTGTTTTTTTTCACCAACCCAATTTCACCACTGCTACTACCTTTATATTGTTTCGTGACCCAACGTAGCCCCACCAACGCACCACCACACTACGCTACGCGTATGCCAGCCAGCATTCTCCCCAAGATTCGAACATAAGATTTTGACAAAGTATATTTCATTGAATTGAGTTAAACGTTTGGAAGAAAAAAAAAAAAAAAAAAAAAAAACGAAAATAACAATAACAATCGAGACAAATAAAAAATAAAATCAGCACGCGATTGATCCACGCTGAAACGTCGGTGGAAATTTTTTTTTTTAGCACGACACGATACTTTGCGTCGTCTCGAAAGTTTCATTTTTATTTGTACCTCTGTCGCGGCAAGAAAAAAAAAAAAAATAAAAAATCAAAACGAGTAAAAGATAAAAAAAATTCGTAAATCTTTCTCGAGCTTGCGTTGAATTTTTTCCCGATTTTAGGGAAAATCGTGATTTTTTTTTGTTGAAATGATGAAATTGAAAAAAAATGAATAATAATAATTCGTTTCGAAATCTTGGTGGAACGCTGCGCATATTTGGTAAGGTGCCCTGTCAATGGGTTTGCCTGACCTTACGTGTAACCGGCCTGGTGTTGGTTGGTTCGCAGGATCAGACCGAGTCGGCTGCCATACTGAAAATCAAGGAGAGCATGCAAGAGGAAGCGAAGAGGTTTGAAAAGGATTCAGATCATCCAGACTATTTCATGCAATAATGATATATAGAGAAAGAATTATTATTATTATTATTATTATTATTATTGTTATTATTATACATATATATGTATATATACATGTATAAATTTCACATGTCTATGTATACGTATGTATGTAGATATATACATATACAAATACATATACTCGTATACACACATATATATTTATAATAATGCCCGAATGATTTAATTATAATGATTTACGTAGACCTACACATGTCCAATAACATTATATTCCCACGAACGTAACAACGACGACGACGACGACGACGACGACGACGACAGAGACGAAAAAGCAGGAGACGCAAAAAATTTTGTTGGTAACGAATACGAAAACATTGAAAACGAGAAAAAAAAAAAAAACGAACAAAACAAAAGCACGAACCATTCCATCAAATATTTGTAAACGGTGTTGAATACATCGTACGACGTAAGGAATAGGACAAAAAATGAAAGAAGAAACTATACAAATATACACGCGTACGGAAAAGATATTTATGTATATATATATATATGCCGGTATGTGTATATATATATATGTATATATTTTAGATGTACGCAGACAGCAGCGACAAAGCAAAGAAAACCGTACGCGTAAAAAAAAAAAAAAAAGAAAGATTTCTTTTTTTTTTTCTTTTTAACGCGTTTATTGTCCCTCAGTTCTATAAATATATGATCATATATTCGAGAGTCTTTGTACGTAATTTCGAAAAGTATTGCGGTTTACTTTAATAGCACCGAAGGGATGTTCGTTGATCAATCAATTTTTAATTTTCGTTCCCGTTGTCAGTTTGTTATTTATTGATTTTTTCTTCAATGCAAAGGGTTATATTCGCATAGAATAATGAGAAATGGAGATTTTAGTATGGTTTGGAAAATATAATCAATACCTCTTCTGTATCGTTTTTCTCGTCCCCCGGTGGTTTTTTTTTTTTTTTTTTTTCGTATTTGACTTTTACCCCAATCTGGATCGGTAAAACGACGAACCTTTGAATCGCGATGACGAAAAACAATATATACGTACACATGTGTATATATACGATACAGTATATATTTAAAAACAAAAAAAAAAAAACAAAACAAAAAAGAATCGCAAAAATTAAAACTGTTATTTATTGGAATACTGCGTTGATCGGCAGACGATTGTTTTTTTTTTTTTTGTTTTCTTTTTCCTAAATACGATCCAACTGTTTCAATTTAAAAAGAAGTAAAATGGAAAATAAAAAAAAAAACACTGATGATGATGATGTTTATGACGATGATGATGATAGTGATGAAGATGATAATTTTACTGTAATACTAACGAATCGTGAGAGGGGATATAATTCATATATTGTTTTTGTGTACAATGTATAGTTGTTCGAGATTTTCAATAATAAGAGACGACTTTATGATTGATCGACTATTGTAACTGTGACCTATGGCTGGTAGTAGATTCACTATCACAATTTGTACTTGATCAATTACCAGCCGGGTGAATACTGGGCAAAGCGAATTTTATGGGTGGTACAAAGTAATAACATAATATACATACATTTATTACACACACACACACACACACACACACACACACACACACACACACACACACACACACACACACACACACACACACACACACAAACGCACACACAAACGCAACACGCAAGCACTTACTGCGGACTTTTTATCGGATGGATGGATGGTTATTAAGAAAACTTCTAACACCTGTGAAAATTATACAAAACACGCCTACTACACATAAAAACGTCCTTTGAATCCACGCATAATTATTGACATAATGTAGGATATTCTATATACACATATATACATATATATGTATATATAAATACAAATATAAATATAAATATAGTGTCGGTAGAATAAATGATAATTATGAACCTAATAATAATAATAATAAATATTAAATAAAATAAATGTCCTCTATCCTATATACGTAGTGTTCCTTTTTTCTGTCTACGATTCGATCAACATGATCACACATTCGGATAACGATTGAACGCTGTCAATTGTTTATACGACGACCATCGTAATTTTGATATTCAGCATGCTCAGGTAAGGTATAATTTACAATATAGAACGAGAAGAGTTGAAAATTATTATGCAAGATATTATAAAAAAAAAGATAAAACTTGGAACAAGGGAGATTTAGAAAAAAAAAATCGATGAGTAACCAAAATTCAGAATAATTCTAGTAGCCGCGCTTTAATTGCAGTATCGTCTGCTAAATATCACAGCTGACGATGAGGTAAGAAGTTGCGGGTTATTTATTCCGCTCTCGTTCCCTCGAAAGCCTAGTCATTCGAAACAATAGGTCTGCTCAAGAGACGGAGAAAGATCGTACATACATATATCCGCAGAGGCATTGCGGCATTCGCGCGCATCATGTACGAGGTACGAGGTTCGAACGAAACAAGAGTAAAACAGAAAACAAAAGAAAGAAAAAAGAAAATGAATGAATAAAAGAAACAAAAATCAAGCGAAATCAAAGAAGGAGTCTAGGCGTAACCGAATATGGCGACGGATTGACGCGCGACGTCTGCAGGATATGCGGCAGTAGGCCAGACGCTCTACGAAGGCAGCTGAAACGTAATAATGCAATAAAGCGCGAATCGAAGCTGCGGAACTCCGCTGCCACTGCAGAGGGCGTAGCAGCAGCAGCAGCAGCAGCGGCGGCGGCGGCGTCGGGAAGAGGAGTAACAGGGTCACAGGAAGTGTTGGGGGGCATCCCGGCTAGCGGTGTGTGTAGGGGGTGGGATGGGGGGAGGCGATGAGGCGAGGGCGCGGTAGGAGAGAGACAAGGACTTGGAGAACGGGCGTGCTTATCGTGCATCGTCGTCGTCTCATCCACCTGAAGCGGTCCTCAACCGCCCCAGAGGCTAGGGACTGAGCCAAACCGGGCACCCCTTACCACCGTGTTACCGGCTTACAGCTGACGTTCGCGAAAAAAAAACTCCAACCAGCCCGAGGAGTGTTGGTGCCCCGCGTGACGTACACAACCTCAGCAGAATCTAATTTCTTCTTTGGTAAGAAGAAGACGCGGGGTAAGATCGGCCACTTGTTTATTGCCCGTCAATTCGCACCCAGTCAGCCACCCGAAAAAAGAATTTATCCTGATACTCGACAGAAATGCGTTCACCACTCCCAGCCTTGGTGGTAACACCTACTCTCTTTCCAACTCTGAGAAAGGGAATTGGAACAGACAGCCGCCCCGTACAGATAAAGTCCTGAATTTGGATGTAAATTCGTACCCTGTTGAGGGAAAAATTTTGCGGTGATAATTTAGACTCGAGTTTGGGTTTTTTTTTTTTAAACATTGTTCAAAATGTGATACCAAAATTAGTCGATGTGCTATTTTTGCAATCTATTTCGAAAATTTACCATCCGATAGTGTTAGGGATTGACATAGAATTATAGTCTGCGGAAATTCACATCAAAATTCTTCTTACTGTGTAAGAGCACGAAAGCTGTCGAGGATAACCGACTGTTTTTCGTACGGCACCGTAATTCACTGACGGTATTAAGGGCGGTAAGAAGAAGAAGAAGAGGGAACAGGAGAGATTGGTAAACAAGGTTGTCCACGAGTGCGATATTCACATGATCCGTCACCCCTGAGATGAAGAGCAATTCGGTTGAGAAGTTCTTCGAGCATTCCAACACTGGGATATTCGTCTTGCTCTTCAGCACCCCAACTTGACGATAGTGACGTCACACTGCGACGTTGTGACGTGCGAGACCTGATTCGTTAACCATGAGGCGATACGGGTACTGCGTCGTTGGTGGATACCCACTCAGCGAGTCGCCTAGGAGACCCGGAATGACCTGATTGCGGATGAAGCCGCTCTCAATGTCTCGTTATCGCGATTATTGTACGAGAACCTGAAAGTAGGGACCGTCGATCATTCGGCCGACGCTGTTGCGAGCACAGATGAACCACTGCTGCAGTGACGAGTATACCGGAAACGATTCCGCGAGCGGAGAGCCTGAGGAGTTGCTCGAAGCGATGCTGGAGAACGACGGGATCCTAATTAATTCGAACAAGTTTCATACGCGAGGAGTGCACCAGCCACTCGAGATGACGCGGAGAATATTGACTCGCTGCATCAGTGGCGAACCGGTGCGGTTCAGGTCCGATGCCAAAGACATCTGAAACCGTGTAGAAGCAGTACCCTTCACCAGGTTCCATCCTCGCGCATACTGGTGGATGCAACTTTTGGTTAGTTCTAATGATTATAATTGCTCGCGTAATGAAGGTGACACTTATTATCGCCCGACAGCATCCCAAGTCCAAGTTGAAGAAGGGTTTGGCGAACGGTGTACGGGTCGTGGAGGCAACGGAAATCACCGCAGTTCAGTTCTTTTTCTCTCTTTCCATGTATCTTTCTCTTGCCCCCTTGGTCCACCGTGCTATTCTCTTTCTCTGTCACCGTGACGATGAGTTGGAGCCTCCTCAAAGAGTGTGCCGGCCACTTGACGAAGCGACGCTTTCTATTCGTGGCACAATTTCAAGGATCGATACATCGACTGGCGTCGTTTCTGGTGCCTTCAAATAGCGGTAGTTACCAAGGGACGAGGACCACTTGGCATTCACGGCCTCCACTCTCCGAAGTGTGGATGCTATTTGGGTACTAGTACCTTTAACCGTCGTCTGATGCGCGGATGGACAGGCCCTACACGCGGGACAGGATTCTCGCCGGTCGTTCATTCCCCCGATCATTGAGAGTCGCGAACTTGTTGACTTATAGGATGATCCTGAGAATGAAGACGCTACATCTTCGTTCTGCTTCATAGCGTTTAAGGTAGGTGAGAAACCCTTTCCGGATTCGTTGCAGGGTAGGTAAACAGTCGAACGTAATACTGCAAAGAGACAGGAGGGACGAGATCCCGTCGATTAAAGACTCGGTGATACCCTCACGGACACAATGGACTCTTTGATGGCTTCCTTCCGTGCCAGCATGCAGTGAAATCCGGTAAAATTAGCAGCACGAATTCGATCCTGCCTTTTTTTCTAGTCAACGTCAGGGGGACAACTTCCACTGTCTACGAAAAAACGAAAAGATCTTTTTTTTCTCTAGTACGGATTCATCTTTCACCCTTCCAGATACGAGATCTCATTTGCCATTCGAAAAGTGGCGAATCGAACATGACAAACGTTACACCTAGAGAAGTTGCAGCGAAATATAAGCCCATGTTCTATAGACATTGGCTGACCTTTTATCTGTTGTATCGGTCCACATCCGTCCTAAGGAACCGCATCGCGCTATCCCCAGGGAAGGGGCGTGTGGAAGGGGGAGAAATTTGCAGGAAGCTAGGTGGAACGAGGGGCGAGTGAAGATAGGTGATAGGTGATGGAAACTCCGTAGAGACAGTGGCTGGTAACCAGCTAGTACCAACGAACGGTAGGTTCAGCGCAACGTCTAACACGAGTACCCGCTACTACAGGGGCGTTTCAACCCTTCCAAGGCTGTCTCTCTAACAACGTCACTGCTCTTCTGTACCTCCCACCACTTTTCTACCTCTGGCGTACCTCTCCGCCTCCAATTTCGCAACTTCTGCAAAATCTCGGGCAAGAAGTCGAGCGGAGGTCCTCAGTCAGTCGACGTTCGGCAGTCAATCGTGGCTAAAAACCATCGGTTCTAGTGGTTCCGTTGAAGCGAATCTTTCGGCCACACCGATTGCGTAACTGTCATTTCTGAACATCCGGGATATTATCGCATACTCCGGTTCCCTCAACTACGGATTTGAAATGTGTTGAAGACATGGAGAGCGGTCCAGCTCGGGCTACTCTGAACGGCGTCTGCAGGATGAGTGCTTCTCTGCCGCTGGTTCTCTTACTTGTCCTCATCTATGCAGCCCAAGCTCAGTAAGGCATTCCGTGATATTCTGAGGAATACGTAAAGTAAATCATGTAGTTCATTCATTTTAAAAATCAAAACTTTTCGTTACTGCCACCTACAGAATAAACAGTTACTTACCATCGTTTCGAACACTCTTGAAAAAAATATAGACAAGATTCTTCTAGTGGTAGTCAGAGGGTTCTTTTCTCTGCCGTTGTTCGACACTTTCGATTCATCGACTTCCTCCAATTATCGTTATTCTTTTTTCGCAAACTCGTCCAGTCAACAGATTAGCTTCTCGTTTCGGTGCCAAGTTGGACTCATTAAAATTCCAATACGAATTCCCAACCAGTGTCTCACTATACATCGTCCACTGTGTGTAATCGAAACAATGGAGATATACTCTCTTTACTTCAAAAGAGTTAATTGGGGATCTAAAAGAATGCCCCCGATATCGAAGACATTTCAATAATGTTCACTCCATTTATAATGATTACCTGCTTTCGGTGTTGCTACCAATTGAAAGTACATTCTTTCTTCAAGAGTCGCGAACTTCGTCCACGTGAGAAATATTATTTTTATATTGACAAATCATCGGATGGGCACAAAAATGTATATCGAGTCACGTGTGCACTGTCAGCGAGTCATTGGGCCGATGCATAATAGAGAATATCACACACCCCTCTAGCGAAAAACACACGAAATATTTACAGAAGGAGTTTGGAGTTCTTTGACCTCTTGCCAGAAGATCCAAAGTTATATGACAAGATGCGGCCACCAAAGAAAGACGGACAAGCAACTGTCGTCTATTTTCACGTAACAGTAATGGGTCTAGATTCTATAGACGAAAATTCTATGGTAAGACTTTTTTGCATTTAAGTAGTCAGCTGAGGTAAGCGAACGATTTAATCCGAATTTTAAATTAATCACAAGAAAAATCCTCCTAGACATATGCGGCAGATATATTTTTTGCCCAGACATGGAAAGACAACAGACTGCGACTTCCGGAAAATATGACTTCGGAATATAGGTAAGGATGACATTATTGAACAACACAATGCTTCAATCGATCAGTTTAAAAGAGAACCGATTCGAAAATGATAGATTTTTTTTCTTGTCATGATTCAAGGTTATTAGAAGTTGATTGGCTGAAAAACATGTGGAGACCGGATTCGTTTTTCAAGAATGCCAAATCCGTCACCTTCCAAACGATGACAATCCCCAATCACTATTTATGGCTTTACAAAGACAAGACTATTTTATACATGGTGAAGTATGTGCCGATCAATTATTCGACTATCGTTGTACGTTCCCGCTATCTGTCTTGGACCGACCCTCTGTATTCTCTTATCTGTAAAAACCCCGAAATAGTGACATCACAGCAAACACCAAACATCATCATCATTCGTTTTAGGTTGACGCTCAAACTTTCCTGCGCCATGAACTTCTTGATCTATCCGCACGACACACAGGAATGCAAATTGCAAATGGAAAGTTGTAAGTAAACTCATATGACAACGACACGGGCCTTTTAGAGCTTAGTTTCAAGCTACCTACCGTCTTTCACGCACGACTTACGTTTCCGTTCCCCCCTCATCTGTCGGCTGAAACAAAAATTTCGACACTCACCAAAGTTTAAAATATTTTCAATCAATAGTGTCGCATACCACGGATGAAATGATCTTTCAATGGGACCCTGACGTACCGCTGGTCGTTGATGAAAACATAGAACTGCCACAACTTCAGCTTGTGAAAAACTACACAGCTGATTGCACGCAAGTCTATTCCACCGGTATGTTCTTAAAGACTTAGCCTCTAACGAACGTTGAGTTTTTGAACCAAGTACTGACCAAATCGCTTCATCGCACATTGAGCTGATTTTAATCAGCCATCAACTTTTCATTGCCGTTACTTCCCCTCATGGCAGATACAGATTTGAACCAAGCAGTTTTCTTCTCCAGGAAACTTTACATGCCTGGAAGTTGTCTTCGTGCTAAAACGGAGGCTGGGCTACTATCTCTTCCACACGTACGTTCCTACTTGCCTCATCGTAATCATGTCGGTGAGTAATTGTGACCATCCTTCGAAACGTTCACATACGTTCCTAACCGGGTTTTTGAAAATTGTTTTTCACCAGTGGGTTTCGTTCTGGATAAAACCGGAAGCCGCACCGGCGAGAGTCACTCTTGGAGTGACGTCGCTCTTGACGCTTTCGACGCAGCATGCAAAGAGTCAGGCCTCTTTGCCTCCGGTATCATACCTCAAAGCAGTTGACGCCTTCATGTCTGTCTGCACAATATTCGTCTTCATGGCCTTGATGGAATACTGTCTGGTCAACATCGTACTCGGAGACAATGACGCTCCACCAGCCAAACCTCCACCACCTCCTCCTCCACCAAGCTCGGCCAGTGGCCCGGACGCCACGAAACTCGACAAGATCTTCGACATAGCAACCAAGGTGACACGTGGATGCACATCCATTGTTCACACTACTTTCAGTTCATTCAGTGACTTGAGAAGAGTAGACGATGAAGTCCTGCCAGCTTCTGTCTCCTTTCACGGCACAGGAAAGATCAGCCCGATTACTTGAATGTCCGAACCGTATTTCTCTTGCAAGCGTTAACTTTGATGGTTTCCAAATGTACTGTATCAGCACAATAATAAGCATGCTTAATTCTAGAACGGTAACGTCATTTTTTTTTTACCTATTCCGGCAACGAGGGGTGAAAAAATGCTCCCATCTTGTTAATTCCGTCTTACGGGTACATCGTATCGTTAAGAGTCCTGTAGGGTCTCATTTTCTTCGGTATTTAGTAATGTAACAGTGGTAAAAAAGTGATGTGTCTCGAGTCGAAAACGTATGTTGTTTTTTTTCTACGTTACCGTTCTAGGGTTGATAGTACTCCAATTCGTTATTGGACTTCCTGCGGCTCGGATGACTCTGCGGGATTCGTGGTACCCTGAAAATTGAATTCAGGAATTTTAACGGCCCATGCGTTCATTTATCGGGTTGACGTTTTTCCAAGTGGCATTCAAGTGCCCTTTATTATTACGCAGAGAAACGCCGTCCTGATAATCGACCGATTACAGAAGTCAGCCGCAGCGCCACCCCCCGGACCGACGCCGGCGCAAAAGGCACGGATGCGGGCCCTCAACGTCGACAGAGTATCCAGAGTGTTTTTTCCGTTCCTGTTCGCCGTGCTGAACGTCACCTACTGGATCATGTTCGCCAAGTACATCTAACTGGAAGGCGCGCTTGTCACGACGCAAAAACAGCGATCGCTGTTGCGTAGTCGAATCCGGAACACAATATGTTTGCTTAATGTCTCGATGGGTGTAAAAAACCCTGCTGTGCGCCAGGAAGAAATCACAATATTACAACTGCTTAAGATGCCTGATTTTTGCAATCGCCAATAGACATGAGCAGTAATAATTCATACGTGTCACAAGACTATGTCGCACTGCAGCAACGGCTGATGAGATATAGATCTTTTTCCAGAATCGCGTATTTTGACATGGTTGCGTGTTTTTTTTTTTTTTTTAGATCACTTCCTTTTCAGACACAAAATTGAATTCAGCTCTTGCTTTTCAACTGTAAGTATATATATTATAATGTCGTGCAATTTGCTGACGACGAGTCGAATTGGCATTGAGCATATTAGTGATTTAAAATTGCTAATAATCATTTTGAAAAATCTTCGTATTGAACTATAATGCGTATTTAGATCTCGGAATTAAATAATATTTGGTATAAATATACTTTTAGCCCTAGATTAGCTTCAAGTATTCGAGTCCAAAGTGTCACGTTGTATAGATTATTTGACATAGAATTAAGTGTGATGTGAGATAAAAGGTCGAACGACCCTATCGAAGGGACAATTATGTTTGCGTCTTTTCCTTTCTGCCGCCTTTCTATTCTGTAATTTCTATCTATCTTCTCTTTGTTTTTATATAATAGCGTCAAATTCACTGTACCGTCAAATTTGAAACACAGTACAAATATTTCTTCCTTTCCATTCTCATAAATGCAGATCAGATTATTTCTACGTAAATGTTCAAGTTTAGAGAAGAAAGATGAGGCAGAGAAAAAACTTATTTGCAAATGTAGATAATAGTGGTGCGTGTATGTGAATTATGTATAATATTAATGTTAAATGATTGATGACACTAAGTGATTATACATATAACGTAATATTATAATACAAATACTAAACAGATTGAATATACAACGATTTACCAAGGTTTAATACGTATGAAAATGACCGTGTTACGAGTATACAAGTTTATAATTTAATCGCGCTTTAAATATTCGATTCCATTATATCGTATTGAATTAAATTATACCTATCTTCCGAGTGTGTGAATTTTCAAGCGCATATACATAAAGCCTAAGTAGACGTATAATGCTTAATTATTGCGATTCGACGGAGTCCGCAATATCGTCGTATCGTCATCTGTAACTATATTAACACTCGCGCATAAGCCATTTCTAAAAATGTAATCTATGATTATGTGTATATGTGTAATGTACTCGTATATCTTAATCAACGTACGTTGTATCTTAATATACCTTTTGTAGTGTGCCAATTGAACGCAGCTTAATCGTTCGGAGCAAAATCCGAATTACTATAAACTTACGTGCATAAAACCTTATAATGCACCTGAAGAAAATAATCTTGACCGCAGACTCTGTAATAAATTATTCATTGCTCGAAGCTGATATAGTGATAAAATGAAGAATTTTTTTTTTTTTTTTATTTTTATTTTTATTTTGTATAATAATTAAGTACACAGCTCTTGTAATAATTATAAACGAAAACACGTACTAGTGTGTGTTTAATATCTTGTACGGGCATAATTCTCGCTAAACGATTTCATGATCAATATTCATGTACACTTGTGAAAATATATGTATAAATACGACGCTGCATACAGGTATATATTTAAAGCAAAAACCGATCTGAATTCAAACTTATTGAGGTAAGGAAACAATCCTCATATTTATGGCCTTGCACCCTGGTTTTACGGTACCCTGGATTAAACGGTAGTACCGGCGTAGTTTTAAATTTTTTTTTTTTTTTTTGAAAGACCAGTTGAACGCTCACGGACATCGCAACCGAATGTCTGTTCCACAGTTTTCGTGCATACTTGTAGTGTGGACTCAGGGTGACGGTCTCACAGAATACAGTCATTGCTTTCCAAGCTGATATCTCTGCCTACAGTTATCTTCGACTAAGGCTGACGAATAGTACGCGTTCTATGATGTCGGTTATAAATATATCAACCCATGACCCTCGGAGTGAGCGATATGAAAGCCCCTTTCAGCGCCGTACTAATTACAAATTTCAAGCCTTTAATGGGACTAGCCTGCGTCGTTTAGTCTGTCGAACATAAAATGTGGCTAAAGCTTAGCTGCACGAATTGAAGCGAGGAAGAAAAACGTCTTTTCATCCTTTTTTTTCCGGTCCTGTGGTACTCTTTGAAATCGAACTTACGGTGGTCATTCTATTTGAAAGGGAGAGGAAACACGCCGGGACATCTTATCGGGAACGCGATTACAGGCAACGAAATTATCAACCACTACAGGTCAATTCTCAGCCCGGTATAAGACTTCGTCATTTTGAATTCACATGCAAGCAAGATAGGAGAGAGAGAGAGAGAGAGAGAGAGGGAGGGAGATAGAAACAGAGAGAGAGGTGGAAGAAGAGGAAGAGAACGAGGGTCTCAAGTACAAACGACGTGGGAATAGTAGATGCTGGAGGAAAGAGTGAGCCAGCAGCGAGGGAAGAAGGAGGAAGAAAACAAAAAATAAAAATGAAAAAAGTATTCCAAGGAAAACTCGGCGGAGTTCAATGACTAAACCATGGGTCTAAAACCGTTTGACAACTGCACAGCTGCAAGTGTTCAGCACATGTTGCACGAGCCTTCCGTTCGGCCTCACTTTCTCTCTGCCTCCATAGAGCTATTTTCTGTAGAACACTTGATTATATAGGCTTAAAGCACGAGTCGAGAATTTGCATAACTTTTCCTATTAATTTGAAAGAAGGATAAGACAATCTTTTCTCGATGTATCTCGTATAACGAAATTGAAAGACATTGATGCCTTGCGGCAACATGGTGGAAGATTCCTGAAGAGCAAATCAATTTGAGACGCAGAACATGAAGGGAGGGGGAAGATATTTTTTGCCAGGCTGAGGGATGAACGTTAATTCCCCTGTGAACTGGGTGATTATAAGTATTTGCCAAAAGTGAATGAATAATGTAATCCTCCGCCTCCACCTCGCGGCTAGGGTTTCGAGTCTTCTTGTGAAGCGAGAGCCACTAGAAGATAATGGCTTCCTGGAAGGCCGGGGTGAGGCCTTGTATGATCAGGGAGCAAGACCGTTCCCGCAGATATCTCGGAGGGACTCTTCTCTCTGATTGGTTGGTAAGGGGCTGGAAGGAAGGGAGACCCTCCCGGCTATCCTTTCAGCCGGTCCGTAAACCCCGCGTTTCAAACGTCCGCAGTCCCCCTTCAGGGATCCGCTTCGTCATTTCTTTGTCCTCAGGAGCTCCTCGGGCCGCAAAGCTCCCGGCGTTAAAATCGTGCCGCGATTTGTTTTGTGGTAAAATGATTACTGGTGATTTTTCGAACGGTATTTTCTGTCCTCGGACATAGATTTAGTGGCTTTGGGTATTGATAATATCGGAACGAAGTATCGGAGTTAATTTTGAACCATAGTCTCTCATAATCAGGAGAAGAAAGCTGATGAGAGACTCGCAGAGTTGCGACAAATAAATATTAAACTACTTCGACAAAATGGTTCGGCTTCAAGGATTCATCTGTGCTCTCTTTGTTGTTATGGTCGCAGTGATGGCAGGTGCGTACTGGTGTTTACCTTTCTGTGAAAACTATGCAGTACATTAATTTTCTCATGCAAAGCATCAAGCCTGTCTGATCTTTTCAAATTGTAGCTCCTGCTGCTGCTCAGCGTCCCTATGGCAGAATCCGAGGACCGCAGAGAAGTAATAATGTTATTTTTACTGAAAGCATGTATTTAATACCGTTATCATTTAGTATTATGAATTGACGGGCTATTAGTTCCGTTTCAAAATTTCGATGGAGCTCTCAAAGTCATCTGATGATGTGCGTTACTACCGATTAACAGCTGTGATTAACAGACGTATTCAAAAATGTCCAACTTAAGAATAATAATGTTTCACTTGAACAGTTCATTTCCTAGTGTCTCATTCAAAGAGCTCGATAAATTTTTATTCCACTTTGTAGCCTAACAAAATGTTGGTTGAAAAACTTATAAAGCAATTTGGTGTTTCTGAAACTAACAAAAACAACAACTATAAAACACAATAAAAAGCACTGCACTGGTTTATATTTGTCATCTTAACCTTGATTTGGCCCGGCTGTTTATTCTTTTTTCTTATTTTTAAAAACTGATAGCTGATTAAATACTGTTCAAAAGGGTACCCAGTAAAGAATCTACGCCCTTGCGACGAAGGACCATGCTATCCGGCGACTGGAAATTTACTAATTGGTCGAGAGAACAGACTGACAGCATCGTCGACCTGTGGATTAAAAGGACCGGAAAGATTCTGCATAGTGTCCCATCTGAAAGAGAGGAAAAAGTGTTTCTATTGTAACGCCGCGATTCGGAAGCAACAACACAACGTGGAGAACATCACATACACTCATAGCCCTCGGTTAGTATTATCTGTAAACACTAAACCACTAAGCAAGTGTAGAATTTAACTTCGTAATTAAACATGAACGCATTTTTCAGAACCCTTGGTGACTCTTGGTGGCAATCGGAGAATGGAGTTGAAAATGTCACTTTACAATTGGATTTGGAGGCAGAATTTCACTTTACGCATATTATAATAAGGTTTCAGACCTTTAGACCGGGGGCCATGTTGATCGAGCGATCATCAGATTACGGCAAAACGTGGCGTGTTTACAAATACTTCGCCCATAATTGCGAGCAGACATTTCCTCATGTACCAACTCACGTGCCCCAAAAATTAAACGACGTTGTCTGTGACTCGCGTTACTCAACCGTCGATCCGTCGACTGACGGCGAAATAATCTTCAGGGTATTGTTGCCCAATGTGCAGATCGACAATCCCTATTCTCAGGAAGTGCAAAATCTTCTGAAAATGACCAATCTGAGAATTAACTTCACGAGGCTTCTCACTCTCGGTGACGACTTGTTGGACAATCGGGCTGAGATCAAAGAAAAGTATTACTACGCTATAAAAGACATGGCTGTTCGAGGATCCTGCTCGTGCTATGGACACGCCTCGAGGTGCTTGCCTCTGCCTGGTATACCTAACCGCCAGGACATGGTTCACGGACGCTGTGAATGCACGCACAACACTAAGGGACTGAACTGTGAAATGTGCGAAGACTTTTATAACGACCTACCTTGGAAACCGGCAGCTGGAAAACAGACCCATGCCTGTAAGAAGTGTAACTGTAACAATCACGCCACCAGTTGTCACTTCGACCGAGCCACCTACGACAGAACTGGCAGAGTTTCCGGCGGTGTCTGTGACGATTGTCAGCATAACACGCAGGGACAGAACTGCGAGATTTGCAAACCGTTTTACTACCATGACTTCACCAGAGATATCAGTGACCCTGATGCCTGCCAACGTAAGTCCAAATCCATTCTGCATTCACATGCTGCATTGTTCTCAACATATTCCGCTATCGGTGGCTCACTTGGAAATTAAATTTTCCACAGCTTGCGATTGTGACCAACTTGGTTCGTTGGACGACGGCATTTGCGACCCTCTGACCGATATGTTGACTGGTCAGGAATCAGGCCGCTGCCATTGCAAGCTGAACGTGGAAGGGCGTCGCTGTGACCGCTGTAAAGCTGGATTTTGGAACTTCAGTTCAGAGAATCCAGAAGGCTGTCAAGGTATGCTACCACGCTAGATAAGTCGGTGTTGAAATCATAACACGTTCTGAACTTTTCACAGCCTGCTCTTGTCATGCACTCGGCACGGTTGATTTACATGGGTGTGACGTGTCCTCTGGAAAATGCACTTGCAAGCCATACGTAATTGGTCGCGATTGTGATCAGTGCTACCCAGAGTTTTGGGGCCTCTCCGATGACCGAGAAGGCTGCAAGCCGTGCGACTGTGATCTTGGAGGTGCTTATGATAACTTATGTGACGTAGTAACTGGCCAGTGCAGCTGTAGGGCACATATCGACGGCAGAACTTGCAATGAACCGGAGCAGAACCATTACACAGTTGCTCTAGATTATCTGGTTTACGAAGGAGAACGAAGCAAAACCAATGTGAGTTCTTCGCAGTTGTTTGGTTGTTTATTCCAGATCGGAACTTGTTTTTTTTTTTTTTTGTGTGATCAGAATGTGAACTCATTTTACAGAAAAGCCAAATCGTGATCCGAGAACCATATCGTGATGGTAGAACCAATACCTGGACCGGACCAGGTTTCATAAGAGCCTTTGAAGGTTCGACGTTGGAGTTCACGATCGACGATGTAGTGAAGTCCATGGAATATGACATAGTCTTACGTTATGAGTCCGAGGTCCCGGGTATTTTAGAAGAAGCTCAGATATTTGTCGAACGAGAGGAAGACGTGGACCCTGAAGGGGCATGTGCTAATTGGGAACCGGAAGATGACGAACTGTATATTCGGCTTCCGGTGAACTCGCGGAGCGCCGTTGCGGTACCGTCAGTGTGTCTTGAGAAAGGGAAAAAATACATTGTAGTCCTCCAGTTCAAGAATTCGTATGACCGTGCAGGCGGCCCCACAGCTTCAATACTGATTGACTCTGTAAGAAAATATTGACTACCTACGTTTAGTTTGAGGTTTGTTACCAAAAACATCTGAGGAATTCATGAATTAAAATTTCTAGATCGTCCTGATGCCCAAAGTGGAAGGTATCCCGTTCTTCGCGGGTTCTCCACCCAGCGAAATGCGGAGACAAGACTTCGAAAGGCGACATTGCGACGACATATTTTACAATGTTATCCCATCCGGGGAAACTAACGAGGTTGACATTTGTGCGCAGTACCGCAAAAGCATCGGTTATTTTATCTTCGATGGAGCACCCTGTGAGTATTAAGGACGTAATCTGACTTTTCTAATCCATTTCCCTATTTGAGTTGTCGAACGTTTGATGCAGCCTGCGAGTGTAATCCAACGGGATCCAACAGTCTGCTGTGTGACCAATACGGAGGCTCGTGTCCGTGCAAGCCAAACATTGTTGGTCGACGTTGCGATCGTTGTGCTCCTGGGACATATGGGTTTGGTCCAGCTGGTTGCGTGCCATGCGACTGTGACAGCGTCGGCGCTGAGGATAATTTCTGCGATTTTGAGACAGGGAGGTGCAAGTGTAGGCCAAACACGTACGGAAGAACATGCGGCGAGTGTGATCCTGGCTTTTGGAACTTCCCACACTGCGAGCGGTGCAAGTGCAACGGTCACGCCCAGACCTGCGATTCGGTGACGGGGGCTTGTCACGACTGCCAGGACTTCACAACTGGTCACCAGTGCGATAGATGTGCCGTAAAGTATTACGGAGACCCTCAAATCGGGGTTGACATTCCATGCAGGCCTTGTCCTTGTCCGGGAACTTGGGACTCCGGCCATTCGTTCGCTGACAGGTGTTCTCTAGACCCCGTCACGTTAGACGTGGTGTGCGAATGTTACGAAGGATACGCCGGAGCCAGGTGTGACATTTGCGCTGAAAACTACTTTGGTAGTCCCGATGTGCAAACGGGAAGATGCGTGCCCTGTGACTGCAACAACAACACCGATCTGTCGCAACCAGGGAATTGCAACCCGCACACTGGACGCTGTCTCCAATGTTTGTACGACACTGACGGACCAAATTGTCAAATCTGTAAGCCCAACTTTTACGGTGACGCGCTGAAACAGGATTGCAAGGAGTGCGGATGCAACGTCCTCGGCACCAACTTCCGCGACGGTCACTGCAATCATCGTGATGGACAGTGTCCATGTCTGCCGAAGGTCACTGGTCAGTACTGTGATACCTGCGTAGAAAACCACTGGAGAATTGCCAGCGGAGAAGGCTGCGATCCGTGCGATTGCGACGTGATTGGAAGCGTGTCAGAAAAATGTAACGAGTATGACGGTACCTGCCAATGTCGCCCTGGCTTTGGAGGAAGGCAGTGTAACCAGTGCGAAACGAATCACTGGGGCAATCCCAACATCGAGTGTTTGCCGTGCGAGTGTAACCTCATCGGATCATCCACTCAACAGTGTGACAGGGAAACTGGGGCCTGCATATGTCTGGCTGGAATTGGAGGCGTCAAGTGCGACCACTGCGACCGTGGGTACCTTGGAGTTGCTCCGAGCTGCATTCCGTGTGGCGAATGTTTTAAAAACTGGGATCTGACGCTGAGTGGTTTGAGCAACAGAACATACGATGTCATAGACGCAGCATCGAAAATTCAGAAGATTGGAACAGCCGGAATTTACAGTCAGGAATTTGATAATATGGACGAAGTACTGATGGGGGTTCGAGAGCTCGTCAACAAGACGAGCGTCACGGCCGAGGACCTTCTCGAGCTCGTTGATTTTGCCAATAATCTCAACAACACAGTTTCCTTCTCGAACGCCATTCTCGACGAAGTCGACAACTACATTGGATCCATCAGTCAGCGGGTCAGTCTCGGTGAAGTGGCTCTTCAGAACATGAAGAACCGAACGGTTAGCTTGATCGAAGCCGCTGCTGAGCTCAAAGAGAACGCTACAGTCTTGCAGGAGGCCGATGTCTACGGTGCTCTGAACCTAACTCACCAAATGGCGAAGCAATCGGACCAGGCAGAAGCGCTGGCCAGTAGTTCAACGACCGCTTTAGCGGACGCTGACAGATATCAGAAGAACACTGAAAACTTGCTTGCCAAGCGGTCAGAGTCTTTCACTGACAAGCTCAATGAGAACGATAATTCCCTGAAGAGACTCAAAGGTGAACTCGACGAATTCAACCAGCTGATTCCCGACCTCAATCTCGCCATGTGTGGAGCTAGTGTCGACGAATGCGACGAACTATGCGGGGGTGCTGGCTGCGGTTTTTGTGGTGGTCTTTCTTGCGATGACGGTGCAGTTACGGAGGCAGAAAGGGCCTTGGATCTTGCCAAGCAGCGAGCTGCCGGGATAAAGAAACACAAAGACGAAAGCGAACAGTTGCTTAGAAACGTAAGATTGTTTTCGCTTATTTTCCTTCGACTTCCCGAGTCGAAATTACCGTCTAATATAAACCCTACATAGGAGCTCCTAGGTAGGGTTTAAAGATTGTACCTACAGTAAATTCTATTTCAATGGAATGTCAGACCCTACTTTGACGCTAAAAACGTCCGGAATTTCCTGATTTACTAAGCTTAGGCTCGAAGTTGCGTCTCTTCGGAATCATTGTGAACACTTGACTGTCGCTGGATTAATATATCCATAGAGAAGGAGTTACGGGTCCAATGTAGGAGCTATAGATTGAATAGCGTCAACATAGGTTCAATAGTATACTGAGAACGCCAAAGTAGGGTTTGGGACTTCAATTTCTAGGAGTTAGAGGGTCAATGTAGGATTTCTAGGTTCGGTTTGCTTCAAAGTAGGCTCGTACGAACCTTGGTAGGGTCAAATGTAGGTACTAAATTTCAACTTGGGTTTGTTCTACTGATTTCTTATGTCTTTTACCGATTTCTGTTCAGATGACGCAAATGAAAGATGATGCTGTAGCCGCGAAACATCTCGCTCAACTCGGCCTGAATGCTGCATTCGAGACTTACAACTTCTCGAGTAACTTCACGAAAAATCTGGAAAACCTCCACAGCAGAATATCTAATAGCCTGAACGAAGAACGACCGACTCCAGCGATGGTGAAAGACTTGGCTGAAAAGGTGCTGGAGAAAAACATAAAGTTGAACCCAGACGAGATCAAGGACCTGGCTGACAGCATAAGAAGCATCGTCGGTTCGCTGACGGATTCTGAGAAGATCCTCGAGGATGCTGCGGAAGATTTGGAGCTAGCTGAAATCCTGCGAGACGAGGCAGTGAGGGCTAAGGATTCGGCTGTCGCGCAGAGTACGCGGGCTGGAAACATAGTCGTGTTTTTAACAGAGGCGGAAATCGCTGCGGAAGACGCACAGTTGGCCATAGACGAGATTGAGCGACACATATCCCTGTCCCATAATGATTTGACCGATATACTGATCGAGATTGATGCGGTTGCGGAAAAGGCTGACAACACTACTGCAAAAATTGACGATTTGGACAGGCGTTTGACCGAGCTTCAGACTCAGATCGTAAAAAATGACTTTATATTGACGCAAGAAATCGGTTCAGAGATCGGCGACGTCACGGTTGAGGCTGAGAACACGAGAATGAAGACTAAAAAATTGGTTCAAGAATTCGAAGTGGCGAATCAGGCGGTGAGGCTCAAGGCCGAAAAGAGTGAGGGAAAAATTTCTAGGTCGAAACTACTTCTGCAACGGGCTTCCGAGCTCGCTGCTGACACGACCACCAAATTTAAGGACATTAATGGAATGGAAGGATCCTACGCAGAGAACGAGAAAACCCTGGCTGACCTCATGTCCGAGGTCGAGTCCCTCACGCGTCAAATGGAAAAACACTTGAACCACATTCAGCACAAGTCACAGACCTATGCTCAGTGCTCGACGTAGGCGGAGGATAGAATATCAGGCTTCGCGGTAACTTCAGTTTCAGAGACTGAGCTTTCGCCTAAGAACAGGTATTAATCAAAACGTTATAACTGGCGGGTTATTTACTCCGTGATCGAAGTATTTGCGATTTGAACTTTTGAAAAGATATTTCTTAACATTTCTAGAAACGTTCTCTAGGAACGAAACCAAAGTGGACAAGTGCCTTATATTTTAGACTATAAGATAGTTGTAAATAATTATTATATAATACCTGAATTGCTGAAACCAAAAATCATGAGACTTGTATATCTGAGAATTTACGCATCGCGTGTATCCGTGTAATAGTTTAGTTTGTTGCGTTTATAATTCTCGAATATATTTATTCGTCAAGCTATATTCAGCTACTGTAACAAAAGAGCTGCTATGATAGTTGAATAAAAGTAAAAGTTGAATTGATAATCAGAGGAATTCGGTAGTATTTGTCATTTATCGCACCGCGGAAAATGGAATCGAATTCTCGCGACGAAAATTGAAGAGTGTGAACCTGCTTTAAAATAAACAGCACGTGGTTTCCAAGCGCGCCTACTTCCTGTTGGTTGAAGTTTGTGTCTTGCAGTCTAGAGGCTATCTGAACCGGAGTTACACACAGATAACAACCCACGCGTTCTTCCTTCGTTCACAACAGCTTCGATTCATTGCTTTGCCATGAGTTGAATTATTATTCTACAATGTAATGAATAAATACTTGCCGTCAGCCCAATTTGAAACTACTTATTACCGATCTGACTCCAAGAGAATTTAATTTTGTTGGTTAAACGAAATGAGAATATGTGAATATAGGTGATTGAATGCATTTAGCAGGTATAAATTTTTTTCATTGCTCGTTTTTCGTCGAAAGAAATGTCTGTCCGGTGCATGCAACGACTTGACGTACCGAAATTTTTTAACGCCAACTGAATTTCAGCTTTTAAACCGTTGTCACAATCCGATCCTTCTTCTCTTGAATGCATCATCTGGCGCACTACATAAGTCGATAAGAGTGTGAGTTATCTGCAGAAGCATTGCAACAACTGCGACGATAAGAAAGTTCGATATGATTTCAAAGAAATGAAAGCAATTCAGTATAACAGTTTTGAATGAATATCGCTTATTTATAACGTACATTGAGTCGCTTTCAGCTCGTTAGATTTTTTCTTCACTAAAATACCGTGGAGATCTTCACTCTAGACTCGCATACACGAATCAAACTTGAAGTCTTGTAGGTGAATCGAGTGTCTATTCTCGTATACCGATTGATAAGCTCACTGCCGAGCATGGAATATATGTGTGATAGAATAAAAATAACAACAAGTAAAATGGAAATAAAGGTCATGGGACGGAGCATAAGATCATCTTGACGAAATAGTTCATTGCTCTAACTACACGCTCGCTTCTTTGTGGGTTGAAAAATACTCGCGACTGAGGAAGAAACTAGGAAAATATAATTCATGATCCAATCAATATTAATCACAGCAATTATTTAGTTCTGAACATTTCATTGAGGCAGAAGGAAATTAAAACACCTGCAGCACGTATCACGAGGTCTTGAAATTCACCCCGCGTCGCCTCAACTATCGTTTTCATATTTGGCACCTGCCTCGAAGCTTCTGTAAATGTAGCCATCTTTTTTTTGATCCTAGCTAAGAGTCGTTTACTCGTGGCAAGGTTAAAATTCCGAATTTAAAACGTTCCGAAAGCGCCGAATTCCGAATTTTTTGGTGGCGAAAATTAAAATAAAGAATTCAAACTTTGACGAAAAATCACCGCTTTGATTTTTCGATATTTTAACTTGAATTATCGGAAGTTTGCATTTCGGAACCTTGAGCCGTCAATTTTCCGACCATTCGAACTTTGTTGTTTCTTCAAAGTTTGATTTCCTTACTTCAAGTTTCGCTACCAAATAATTCTAAATTAGGCGCTTTCGGAACTTTTCAAATCCGGAACTTCAACCCCGCCCCATTTACTCGTTCAATTATCCTACTTCAGTTTTTTCTCTCTGGTAAATTGTCGCCTCGGAATTTTTTTGCGAAATTGAATTGCTTCGGTTTTCCTCTCATTTCGCTGAGGAAAAAAACTAAACAGCCAGTAGTTATTCGATCTTAAATCTTCTTTTAAGAGTTCTTAAATCTTTGAATAAGCCGCGGGTTGCAACTGCATATTCGAAAAATCTTTTCACTCGCGAGAAGCCTGCAGTAAGATATAATAAGCCGAGTTCTCTAAATTTAGACCCGACGCTTTCTTACACGTTCTTAGCGTACGCGGGGCACGCAAATGTATAGACTCGACTTCAACTAAATCGAATGATTAATCCGAACTAGCACACAGTTTCCTCTGTCAATAAGGCGCGATAAAGTTTATACATATATTTATGATTTCTCGTCCTCGCGTGGGATAAAACAAAACTGTTATACTTTTGAGGCGAATCTCTGCAGACGTTCAAGCAATTCGCGGAAATAATCGCCGACGGTGTCAATCCGAGTCAAAGTTATGATCCAACGAACTGTACGAACGATTCAAACGATTTCTCGCAATGTTATTCGCATAATCTCTCGCTTCTTCCATCAGCAATTCTTCTCCAAGTCCCGAGCGCGCCTTAACGGCTTCGCTCTATTCTGGAACGCGTTTGAATCGCAGGCGGGACTGTACCGTGTGTAGGTACGTAAGAGATGACGATTCTCACACACGCGTCTAGTCGAGTACGCCGACATGTTGGTGGTCGACGGCTAGCCAGCCTCTCAAGAGTCAGAGTAGTGGAAAGAAAGATTAGGAGAGAAGCAAGAGAAGTTACCGAGGAAGAAGCTAAATTCCCGCTCGCAACACCGCGGCAAGAGTCAATTTACGAGACTGAGACACAGCGCAGGATGGATCGAAAAATCGCGATCCCTCACGTTTTAGATTTTCAATGATCAAATTTTCCATTACTATAGACGAAAAAATACAGACTAGAAAAATTTTGCGAGCTCTAGCATATCGTGATTTAATTTTACGCTCTTTCACGCAACTTTACGCACCATCGATCATCCGTGAGGAAACAATATTGATCGTATTTTCAGAGTGGACGAACAACAAAGACACGTTCATCAGTTTTCTTGTCATTCTTTGCCTCGTGTATGGGAAATTATTCTTATTTATTTATTTTATTTTTTTTTCATAAAAATATCCGAGGGTAAATCGGATAACTTTATAAAATACCTGTTTTTGGCTGCAATCGATCCAGATCGTAGTTTTCGTGATCTTCACGAAAGAATCAAAATTCTTTTATCAAAAATTAAAATAATTTTTCAACCTTTTATTACAGTAATAAAGTTAGTTTTTATTCTGTAGTTATTTTTTCCTTCTTTTTTTTTCAAGTTACTGCAATTTAAAGTAAAATCTTTAAAGTCAATTTGTAGGAAGATATTTTGCAATCTCTGTGAATTTTTTCGAACACAAAAATGCAAATTGCAGATCAGAGTAACTTCATGAATTACTTGAAATGTTGCATTCAATTCTTATTCTTTTTTCTGCAATTCGCCCGATTAACCCATTCGCTTTTTTGTACACTGTACAAATAACAATCTTGATTTTCGGTTTTTACGATTCTCTCGAGGTATACTGCACGTTAAATAATTATCAAGTATATGAAATGAAGGTAAAATGCTCTGAAAAATCGCAAATTTTGAAGAAAAAAATTAGCTCAACTTCTGTAACGTGTCCGAAACATCTCAAGATCCTCCAAAAACTGTTTCATTACTCAGATAAAGTCATTTTGAGTAAATATTGTCATTTTAAAGTGAACGGGGTTCAACACAACAAATGCCGACAGTGATAAAGAAAAAAAAAAAAAAACCAGGCCACCAACAGTTTCTTTCCACAATCCGAAAAGGAGACATTCAATCGAAGAAACAATTGATTTACCTATTAAATAACTGCGTCACTTTGAATCGAAGTGCGAAGCAGACGCGTAGACGTAAAAGGCGTGGATGGAAATATAACCGAGCAATTTAACCGATGTACCCGATGGCTGGTACAAACTCCCGGTAACTTTCCCCGCTGGAGATTTTAAGCCTCATCCAGTCCCCTCAGCCCCCTCAACGGAGGCAATGCTGGCTGCAGCTCACTCGGCAGAAGCGAATCGCTTCTGGAGGTATTCGCTCTGGCAGCGTCGGAGCCTCCGTCCTTTGACCGTGTATTTCTGAGTTCCGCTGCTGATACCGGATTTTTTTTTCCTCGGTATTCAGTGCGACATCCCTTCCCCTCGCCCATTCGTGCCGCAGAAATATAGTTTACCCAAATCCCCTAAAGCTGGGCCCAAAAGGCCGCCCGATTATATTGGATTATCTTCACCGCATATCGTCTCCGAACCAGGTGAGTTCAGTGTCTACTATACTTACTTATACTATGTGCAACACCATTTTTGGAATCCTTCGGAATCATTCACAGACACGTTGTTTTCCTTTCTCGTCGTGTTTTTTTTTTTTTTTTTTTTCTTTTCTTTTTAGATTCTTTATTCACTACCATCAGTCGGCTGGTTCCAAATTTCTTGTGACAATTATTATCAGCCACACTTTATCGCTACGAATTGCGAATTTTTTCTCACTCTGTTTGGCAGGTAGTAAAAAAAAAAGAATTTCTTACGCACGATTATTTACCGCGTAAAACACCGCGAGTTTTAAACTTTTACACGTCTCTTGTTTCCATAAATGATCACGTCTATTACAGTTTTTTTGTTTTATTTTAATCACATAAATAGTGTGTACATGTCGCTGTTTGAGACTAACACTTGACGCGAGTCTCGTTACAGTTATCGGTTTATCGATAGATCGAAGTTTACGAATTTCTATTCAATTCTATAGTTAATATCGAGAATCGTCCAGTAACGCAGATTTTGAAAATTAGTCGAGAGTTAATCATCAGCAGTAATCGTAAACCATTACAAAGAATTGCAATTTAAAAATAATGTTCAGCAAATTTGCTATCGCGTCTGTACAGCGACCAAGTGCTGACAGTTGATTTATTCGTTTTTTTTCCCATCCCGTGAACGCCAAGAACAGAAGAGATAAGTTTTTAAATGACTACTAATTGTCATATATTTTCTTATCCTGGTCATAGCGGAACAGATAAATGGGGACAGTAGTTTGCTAACGAAGGCAGGCAGTGCTTGAGTGTTGGAAGAGAGAGAAAAAAAAAAAAAAAAAACAACTCGCCACGATGGTTCGGCCAAATCAGCTCATCGCCATTGTTTTTGGATTATTTCTGGTTATACTAGCAGGTAAAGTGTGTTTATAAAAATTAAAATGGAAGTACAAATATTTGTTAGCTCTTCGAAAATTTCGGTACAAATTTCCTGGACGTTTAATTAGGACATTGAAAGTAAAGATACAATTCTGAATCCGGAAAAAATAACGCTTAGAAAGAATCGTGCATCTGCTCAACCTCGCATTAATTCTGTACAACACTGATAATTCAGAGTTTTCATCGCGACTGACTTGGTCGTTACTACGATGACCTGGTAACCTCGCGATCTTTCATCAGCGATTGAGGAACTATCTTTCGTTTTTTATTTTCGCTGAAAAGTAGTATCGTTAGTGTGGTAAGATATAAAAATTGCCAGGTCCGCGAAATTTTAAAAATTAACGGGGATTCCCCGAACTGCCATCATTGATCATGTTATCCAATGCGAGATGCGATGTACTTTGGATGCTGATAAATTTCAAGCGAACTTTTCCTCTTTTTAAGATACGACGAGCCCTCCTTACTACCGACGAGTATCGAACAGAGTGCAATCGAGACCAGGTAATCACCTTGTTGTTTTTATACAATAAATAAATATAAAAAAAAACAAACCAATCATTTCAATTGTCCATGAAAATTCCCTGAAAAATGGTGAGCTGTAAAGCTGTTGTAGAAACCGTGCAGAGAGGAGATATGTCGCCGTCAGAAGCTTTCGGCAAGAATCAGTATAGTTGGAGCCGGGTGACGACAATGAGGCCCAGAGGTAGCTCGATCACAGCACACTGCACAACAACACGCCATAATTTCCAAATCGATGTACACTAACCGAAACAGTTCAATTTTCAGCACACTTTTCAGATAACACGATACATTGTGTCTAACTCGGGTTAAGGTTCAAGGCATAACATGTTAAGACACGACGAACAAATAATAAATTTTGGTGTGGAGCTGATACTGGGAATTTTTAGCTAATAAATAATTCATTTCTTATTTGTAAGCAAATTGTAACCTGACACTACATTTTCCCTAGTGAAATTCGTCGGTACATCTTTGTCAAGATTCGATAGTAATCTTTTTTCACGTTCTCGCAGGTGTGCTTCTAAAGAAACCTCAACCCTGCGAAGTTGGCTCGTGTTATCCAGCTACTGGAGATTTGTTAATCGGGCGAGAAAATCGAATCCGTGCTTCGTCTACCTGCGGTTTAAAAGGACCTGAAAGATACTGCATAGTTTCTCACCTTCAGGATAGGAAAAAATGTTTCTTTTGTGATAAAAGAATTCCAAAGCAGCAACACGGGGTTGAAAATATTGTCCACAAATACCAGCCAAAGTCAGTTACTTTAATTATTGATTGATTGTTGTCTCTCTGAGAGAGTTGATTGTTGTATTGTTGTTCCTCAACGCTGATCAATCTCTTGTATTCCAGCCATCGCGCTGCAGAGACTTGGTGGCAGTCGGAAAATGGTGTGGAAAATGTCACACTGCAGCTGGACCTGGAAGCGGAATTCCATTTCACCCACATAATCATAAAATTCAAGACGTTCAGACCAGCTGCAATGTTGATCGAACGTTCTTACGACTTTGGCAAGACCTGGCAGGTGTACAAATACTTTGCCTATAACTGCCAGCAGTCATTCCCTGGCGTGTCGACGAAGGCATCTCGGAACTTGACGGATGTCGTGTGCGAATCGCGATATTCCAACGTTGCTCCATCAGAAGGTGGTGAGATAATCCATAGAGTGCTGCCACCGAACCTGCAAATCGACAACCCGTACTCGAAGGAAGTTCAGAATCTTTTGAAAATGACCAACTTGCGGATCAACTTCACAAGGCTGCACACTTTGGGTGACGACTTGTTGGACAACCGCGCAGAGATACGAGAGAAGTATTACTACGCCATAAAAAACATGTGGGTTCGAGGATCCTGCTCGTGCTACGGACACGCGTCGAGGTGTCTACCCTTGCCCGGAATACCCGAAAGGCAGGACATGGTTCATGGCCGTTGTGAATGTACGCACAACACCAAGGGACTGAACTGTGAATATTGCGAGGACTTCTTCAACGATTTACCGTGGAAACCTGCGGTTGGAAAGCAAACCAGTGCCTGCAAGATGTGCAACTGTAACAATCACAGTCAAAGTTGTCATTTCGACGAGGCCGTCTTCGAGCGATCTGGAAGAGTTTCCGGCGGTGTTTGTGACGACTGTCAGCATAACACTCGTGGGCAAAATTGTGAACAGTGCAAGCCATTCTTCTACCATGAGTCCAGTAGAGATATGACTGACGCTGAAGCTTGCCAACGTGGGTTGTCGTCAGATATTGTTAATCTTTTGGTTGTTTAACTTATATAGATTTTGTTTTGTAGCCTGTGACTGCGATCCCTCCGGTTCCTTGGATGATGGAATCTGCGACTCACGCACTGACGAGTTAAGTGGTGATGAATCTGGCCGGTGTCACTGCAAGGCCAACGTTGAAGGTAGACGGTGTGACAGATGTAAGAATGGATTCTGGAAATTCGACTTTAACAACCCGGACGGATGTCAAGGTGAGATTCTCAATTCCCCGTGACAATCGAGAGCGCAGACCATCGTTCTAACCATGACTTTACCGATTTCCTCAGCGTGTACCTGCAATACTGTCGGAACGATCGGTAACCAAGGGTGCAACATGCTGACGGGCGAATGCACCTGTAAGCGTTACGTAACCGCACGTGACTGCAGTCAATGTCTCCCAGAATATTGGGGTCTTTCCGAGGAACAAGACGGCTGTAAGCCATGCGATTGTGACCTTGGTGGAGCCTACGACAATTTCTGTGATGTCGTGACAGGCCAGTGCCGCTGCAGGCGTAACATAGGTGGGCGAACCTGTAATGAGCCAGAGCAAAGTTACTACACTGTTTCCTTGGATTTCCTCATTTACGAAGGAGAGAATAGTCGAGCATCCAGCGTAAGGATCTGTACTTTTTTGTCTCAGGAGAACGAGGCGAGTGTTGATATTTTATCTAATAATGAAACGTTGTTTGCAGAACTGTCAGATTGTGATCAGAGAGCCCTACCGTGACGGGAGAAACACCACGTGGACTGGCAGTGGGTTCATCAGAGCTTACGAGTTCTCAAACTTGACCTTCGTTATAGACGACATCGTGAAAACCATGGAGTACGACATAGTCGTGCGATATGAACCTGAAATCGCAGGGCCCTGGCAGAAAGTGCGAATCTTTATCGAAAGGGACGGTCCAGTCGACCCTGACGGACCCTGTAGAAATTGGCAGCCTTCTGATGACCGTGTCACAATGCAGCTCTATCCTGACAGACATAGTGCCGTTGCAATTAGAAACGCCTGTTTGGAATCAGGAAAGAGATACATCGTACATTTGACTTTTGATGCATACGATCAACGTTACCAAACACCGTCGGCATCTATTCTAATTGATTCGGTACAGAAATTTCGAAGCTTTGTTCGTTGAAGATTGTTCTATGCTGATGTTTGAACCAGTAACGATTTGTCCATATTTTAGATCACGTTGATCCCTAGACCTGAGAGCATACCGGTCTTCAGTGGATCCCCACTTGCGGAAGTGCGCCGCCAAGAATACGAAGCTTACCGATGCGGTGATATGTTTTACGACTTGTACGATAGGGACCAACAGATTTCCGATATCTGCAAACAGTATCAGTATATCATTGGGACGTATGTGTTCGACGGTGGTCATGGTAAGTATTCAGTAAAGGACCCTTGAACTGAACGTCAGAGTTTGATGATTAATCGTATATACTTTCTCCAGCATGTGAATGTAACCTGACTGGGTCACACAGTCTGCTTTGCAATCAATTCGGAGGCAGATGTTCCTGCAAAACAAACGTGATCGGTCGTCGATGCGATAGTTGCGCACCTGGAACCTACAATTTTGGACCAGAAGGCTGTAAGCCGTGCGACTGTGACGCCGTGGGAGCGTTGGACAACTTCTGCAACGTTGAGACGGGGCGGTGCACTTGTCACCCGAACACGTACTCCAGAACGTGCGGCCTGTGTCAACCAGGCTTTTGGAACTTCCCACACTGCAGACGATGCGAGTGCAACGGTCATGCCGACAGCTGCGACTCGAAGACGGGAGCTTGCATAAACTGCCAGGACTCAACGACGGGCCACAACTGCGATATGTGCATAGCGACATTCTACGGTGACCCACGTATCGGCGTCGACATCCCTTGCAGGCAGTGTCCATGTCCGGGCGCCATAGCATCGGGTCATTCATATGCAGACAGCTGCTCACTGGATTCCATAACTCAAGACGTGGTTTGCGAATGCTACGAAGGTTACGCCAGTCCGAGATGTGAAACCTGCGACGATAACTACTATGGAAACCCAGATGTTCCCGGTGGCAGTTGCACGCCATGCGATTGTAGCAATAACACTGACCCGGCTCGACCGGGCAACTGCGATCCGAAGACCGGGGAATGCCTCCAGTGTTTGTTTGACACCGCTGGCTCACACTGCCAGATTTGCAAGCCGCAATATTACGGCGATGCCTTAGAGAAAAACTGCAAATTCTGCGAGTGTAATGTACTTGGTACAGATCAGAGCGCGGGCCCCTGTAATCACCGATCGGGACAGTGTCCGTGTCTCCCGCATGTCATGGGTCAGTTCTGTGACCACTGCGAAGAGAACCATTGGCGAATTGCAAGCGGAGAAGGCTGCGATCCGTGCGAATGTGACGCGATTGGAAGTATTTCGGACAAATGTAACGAGTACGATGGAACTTGCGAGTGCAGGCCAGGTTTCGGTGGAAGGCAGTGTAACGAGTGCCAGAAGAATCACTGGGGCGATCCGAATATTGAATGTAAAACTTGCGAGTGCAGTTCCCTTGGTTCAGCCACGCCGCAGTGTGACAGACAAACCGGGGCTTGCGTGTGCTACGAAGGTATCGGGGGCGTAAAGTGCGACCACTGTGATCGAGGCTACCTCGGTTTTGCTCCGACCTGCCGCCCTTGCGGAGAATGTTTCGATAATTGGGACATGACCCTTCAAGGAGTGAGGAATCGGACAAGCAATGTAATCACAGATGCTTCGAGAATCAAAAAGGTTGGTATAACCGGATTCTACACGTCCGAGTTCGATCAAATGGACGACTCGTTGAACCAAGTCAAGGCTCTGGTGAGCGATACCAGCGTAAGAGGACAAGACCTGGAAAAATTGAGCGACATGGCGGCGGATCTGAAAAACGTCATTCAGGCATCTCAGATGAGACTTGACGAGCTCGACAACCTCCAGGACAGTATTAGTCAACGTGTGCATCTCGCCGACGCGGCCCTTAAAAACATGAGAAATAGGACGGACAATCTGCATCAAGACGCTGCGCAGTTGAAGAAGGACGCAACGAAGTTACAAGAGGCTAACGTGCAGGGGGCTCTGAACGTCACCGTTGAAATGGCCGAGCAATCGAACGAGGCTGAAAGAATGGCCAATGGTACATTGAACACCTTGGCCGAGGCTGAGCGGTACCATACGAACACGGAAAATTTCCTCAGTAAGAATTCCCTCAGCTTCAAGGAGGCCACGGATCAAAACAAGGAGTCCATTGCTCGGCTTGGCGACCAGGTGACCACCATAAAATCCATGCTGCCTGATTTAAACCTTGAAGTTTGCGGAGAGCGCGTCACTGAGTGTAGTTCACTGTGCGGTGGAGCTGGATGTGGTTCTTGTGGAGGATTGTCTTGTGATGCTGGAGCCGTGGCAAAAGTCAACTTGGCACTGGATCTGGCCGATAAGCAAACAGCGGCGATCAAGAATCATCGGGATAAAGCTGAGCAACTACTGAGGAGTGTAAGTAACTGATTGCCGATAACTATTCGCGATTATGAAGCGTTTAAGATTTCTCGTTAACAATTAATTTTCTTCTCTCTGATCGCAGATGTCTCAAGTACAACAAGAAGCAATCGCAGCAAGATCGAACGCTCAAGATGCGTTCAACCATGCCTTGTCCGTAAGGAATGAGACGGACGAATTGTCCGCCGATTTGACAGCGCTCACCGACAGGATGTGGAATTTCCTTACGGAGGAACAATCAACCCCAGCTGAGGTCAGAGACCTGGCGAAGAAGGCATTGAGTAAAAACATTCACTCGAATCCAGAACAGATCAAAGAACTCGCGCAGAACATATCCTTGATGGTTGGGTCGCTGACGAATCCCGAGAAAATCATCGCCGAAGCAGCCGATGGTTTGAGGCGGGCTAACCAACTGAGAGAACGAGCCAACGCTACGAAGAACGAGGCGATAGCCAAGGAAGTGCAAGCCGAAAAGATAACCAAGCTATTGACTGACGCTCAGTCGGCTCAGGACAATGCTGACAATGCTGTAAGAAAGGCAACGGACGATATTACTCAGTCCCAAGCGCACTTGACCACGATTATTCAGGGAATGAAAATGGCCAAGGACACGGCCGGCAAATTAACCGCGAGCGTCGGCGCCTTGGATTCGAGACTCGAGAATCTTCAGACTCAGCTGATAAAGGATGACTACATACTTAACGAGGAGATTGCAAAGCAGGTTGCTGAAGTGGTACTGGAAGCTGGAACAGTCGATAACAAGACGATGAAACTGAGACAGGAGTATCAACAAGCAAAAAATTCACTGGGGAACCGAGTCGACAGGAGTAAAGGAAACATCGAGAAGGCAAAATCACTTTTGGCAAGGGCGTCTGAATTGACGGCCGATACTTCGACCAAGTTCAAGGACCTCGACGGTATGGAGATTGTGTATAAAGACAACGAGAGAAAATTGTCTAGGCTCATGGAAATCGTCGACTCTTTGACAAACGAAATGGAACAACATTTGAAGGAAATTGATACGAAGTCCATAAGGTACCGGCAATGTTCCACTTAAGCAATATTATTAATTAATACGGCATTTATAAATTAGATCACAAATCATAGAAAAAAAAAGAAGAAATTATAGAAACGAAGACAGGAAGATCGGTACGTTTGATATTTCATTCATCGTTGGTGCATACAGTTTTAAAAAATTCAATCAAATTTGCTACAATTGCAGAAATAATTCATTGAATGACGCATTGAATCTCAGCTTTCACTGCTACGAATTTGATACTTCAGAGTCAGCTTGTGAATGTTTATTATTATTGTCATTACTTCCATTGTTATGCATCGAATCTGTCGGTGCACAAAATGGCCCATTATTTCATTCAGCAATGCCAAGTACGAAATAGATGTGTAAAATGAAGAAATGACGTTATGCGAATAGTGACTAGCACCTAATATAATAAATTAATATTGAATGTATAGGAACGATCAGGACTTTGAAACGTCATCGTTGAGTATAAATTTTTTTATTATTTTTATAAACACTACGTTAATAATAGAAATATACAATCATGTCTGCCTTGACGTACCTATACAACATATGCAAAACACATGCATATGCGTTTAATATTTTATTATTATTATAATATTATACTTTTCGATACATTATTATTATTATTATATATTGTACAGAAAAATTGTAAAGAGATGGAAAAAAAAATTGAAAAAACCTAAAAACACATTCAGTCATACTTTGTTCTGAGAAAAAATAATACAGCGGATGAAAATAGAGGAGTTCCTCGTGTACGAGGAAGAAATAAGGAACTAAGTTGACGTCGAATTTACGGTGGTATATCCCTCTTCATTTCTGAGAATAAAAATAGAACAGTGAATTTACTGTGTCTGTTAACGATAAAATGTGATGAGGAAGAGGTAGGAGGAGGAGAAGTGGGGGAAAAAAACATGATTCGATCGCATAAACTCGGCTAGTTTAATGCGACAACGACGTGTGACAGTGTGAAAAAAAAGTAAAAACTGGCGCATTCACCTCTGCAGGCGGCACGAGAATAGAGGGTACAAAGCCAGCCGGTCTCTATTTTTTTCACTCGTCATTTTCGTAGCTTCTGCCGCTCCGCATGAGCATAATACTTGTCAAACTTCCGAGTTGAGGCAGAGCGAACGACGTCGTGTGTGTGCGCAACGTGTAGCACGTAATAAGTATGCGGGATAAAGTCGAACAGCGGTAACGACAGAGGCTAGAGTCTAGACTCTGGACTCTGAATGGGACTATTGTCCGCACCCCTCCGAGGTCCGGACCAATCGTGTTCAACAGAGCCCCTCATTCACTGAAATATATACGCTGCAACATCGCATTCGATGCATATCCGAGACCCACCGGCTTGCGCATAGTGGCCGATTATTTTTTCGACTGGTTAGACTTTCCCCAAAATTTCTGTCCTTTTTACCTATAACTTCAGAAGAAAACAAATAAGCGATCGTTTTCGGAATTGGTTGGAAAATTAGCCGTTGGTCGTACGAAATGTTTGAAAATACAGAAAGAAAAAAAAAAAAATGACGAGGCGCGTGTAACAATGAGGAAGAAAAATTTATTTATCATCATTCGCGAAGTGTGGAATATTTTTATATCTACGTTCATTAGCCGGGCGATTGTAATACGGAGAAAGGCGATAAACCGTTCGCGTCGCGTTGAACAACGCGTGGAAAGAATGAATGAGCTGTTAAACGGAGATCGAGGAAACTGTAAAACGATCGTCAAACGAATTCGAACTGCTCGAGCCATTATCTCGATGCCGTATATTTGTTATAGATACCCTGAAATAACATATACCTTGGTGCCTACTTAAACAATCCATGCAGCCACCACGTGCTGTGGTATTAACTGCATCAACTGCTGCAGCGAGTCTGAGGTTTTCCAGAGATGGTTAATTTATGTGTGTTTTTAATGTACGTATATATACATATATGCATATTTTCTTTGCACTTTTTACACAGTCTCATTCTCTTTCACTCTTAGTTCCTGTATAAAAGCCGCAGAAGCGATATCAAGCGCCGTTTAAATATACACATGGAAAATCACGAAATAGGAAATGACGGAATGGTCGCGGAACTGAATCGTCGAAATTGAAAATTGCTGCGCGATCCTTCCTCCTCGATCGTGTCCATTCCGCGTCTTATCGGTTCTTCAGATCGCAGATCGTCATGTAGCCGCTGATGAAGCTGCCCGGAGATAACAGAATTTCCGGAAACTGAGTATACGACGATGCTCTCACTTCCGGACCGTTTCTAATTGAAAATCATCGTTATATCGGGGCTCGTTTCGCGTCCCTAGAAAACCAGCAGGGGTGCCTCCGTTCACCCTGTTGATTGTGCAGGTAACGGAGGGTTGATGCTGCAGCTGCGCTTTCGACCAATAGAATCAACGGCCGCCGTCTCGATGTGCGAAATCGTTCAAAGGCTAAACGCCTCAGTCCTTATTACGTACGCGAGTCGAACACGTGCTTGGGAGGATCCAAGATTTAATTTAAACGAGCTTATCTCTCGCCCCCTTGTCTCTTAATTTAGCGGGGCTATCAGCCCTGCTGCTGCTGCTGCTGTTGCTGCACGATCCGCCTTCGAAGCGGGGCGGATGGAAGGCGGAGATCACGGAGAGGCGTATGTAAGAAAAAGTTATGGGAGTTCAAGTGGTGGTGTGAGATAAGATTCTCGCAGTCGGAGTTTGTCGGCTCACCGAACAACTCGGCAACGTTTGTTTGTACGCTCTTTGTCCGCGCGGTGATATGTCAAGACCGTGATAGAGCGATTTCGTCGGTCTGGTAAGAGTCAAAAATCGTGTAATAATGGAGGCCGAATTACTTTCGGTTAATATGACCGGCAATTACACCGATCATCCGACGTTTCCGAGGCCTGTAACCATCATCGCCGCTGTCTGCGCCATCGTTTTTGGAATCGTTGGAGTCACAGGTGAGATGAGTTTAGGAATATAGTTGCAACTTTAACCTTTTTCCAACCCTTTAAAGGCGAAGCCTGTTTTTCGTTAAAAAAAATCATTTCTCATAATCGCTTCAAATTTTTTGCAATCAAAATGATTTTTAAATATAGTTTTTCGATTTTTATGCCTGAATAAAAAGTTTCTGAAATGAAACTATTCAGTGAAAAGTTTTTGTAGAGTGCGTTACTATTTTTCAAATTATTTCAAGCGACTTGAATTAAAATTGAAGAAGATATTTTGAAAAATGACTGTTACCTCATTGTAGAAAATATGCTCCAATGGTAGCCAAAGGTTTAATAATACCTCATTCACGATACTCGATATTTATTTCGAGCCAGTTTCGTGTTTGATATGAAATCCTGGTGAAAATTTCTGCACACTCTTGTAAGAAATTTTCTTTTAATTTTTTGCACGGAAAGTTTCGTCCTGAATAAATTCTCCACATTCGCGATGAATCATCATGAGGTCTTCCAAATGAATTTTCCTACAATCCAGTTATGGATTAAAATTGAATCAATTTCTTTCAAAAATGAATAGGACATTTTGTGCCAATTTCTACAATTTCTTAGAGCGATAGTTTTTTTTTCTCGAATCTCTGGGCTTATTTCGCATTAGAAATATACAGCGTTTTGTTCTTCTAAGTGGAATAAATTTGGTCATTCGGTAAAAGGTAATTCAGATAACAAGCAGCCTTTTTTATATTATATATTTATGTTGAAGGAATTACGTCAACAATAGCGGTCAAGCTCATGATTCTTTCGTTGGATAACAGATGCGGTTAGGGAAGTCACACTCGAGCCGTATGATTGCTTAGATTATTATAAATAATAGAGGTTTTGATCAGAATGTGTATATAGCGGAGAATTATGGTTACCAAGAAGCCTGGGAATGTTAATGATAAACTAGAAGTTGACGGTGGCCGTAATAATAATTATTACAGTCACTGTTTTATTAACATTGTTTGAATTAACCAATCTTATGCAGGGATTTTCCACGAGTGATTAAGTCGAATTGATGAGAGTCTTCAGTGCAAATGTTTATACTTTCGCTCCTTGATAATCGACCGGAAGTATTTGTAAAGAGAATCGAATTAACGACGTGATTTTTGCCCCAGAATTCTTGTTTCAATTATTCCTTAGAACCATAAGTAAGACGCATCTCGACACTACATCGATGCAGCGAATGGATCAAACCAGGAAAATTATCAACGTAATAATTCCCGGGGACTTTTTCAAGATTGCAGGAAAACTACGCTGCAGATAACGTTGAAGGACGCGTTATTAGCGAGGATCCTTTGCTCATAATCCGGCCGTAAAGTGATAATCTTCTGGTTTATTAATTTTCAGGCAACCTGATCACGGCGATAGCTCTCCTCAAGTATCCAAGGATAAGGAAACATGCCACCACCGCATTTGTAATCAGTCTGAGTATTTCGGATCTAGTATTTTCGGCGATCAATATGCCCGTCACAGCGAGTCGCTACATCGAGTTACATTGGATTCTCGGTGAAGTGATGTGCAGGATATTTCCAATATTCTTCTACGGAAATGTCGCGGTTTCTCTGCTCAGCATGGTCGGCATAACGATCAACAGGTGAGCGCGATTTCTCCATTCGGTTATGTTTTCACCCTAACATCCGTCCATGCGACTAAATTTCCATAATCATCATCCTCTTCAGATACCTGTTGATTTCGAGGCCGGACATTTACCCGGAGATATACACAGAGCGAAGAATAACGATGATGCTGGTTGGTATATGGGTGGTCAGCTTCAGTATCCTGATACCATCGCTGCTGGATAAATGGGGAACTCTTGGGTTGGATGAGAAAACATTCTCATGCACGATACTGAAGAAGGACGGTAGGAGTCCAAAGAAGTTGCTGTTCATTATCGGTTTCGCGATACCGTGTTTTGTGATAATCTTGTCCTATCTCTGCATTTACTGGCGGGTCCGTCAGAGCTTGAAAAAATTGCAAGCCCATTCCGGAGGTAAACGGGGTGGTTTTCAACGCAAGGAAGACTCGCGGGTTACGCGACTTATGCTGACGATATTCGTTTGCTTTTTACTCTGCTTCATGCCGCTGATGGTCGCCAACGTCGTCGACGAGGAAATGGAGAGGCCAGTTTTCAACGTTATAGCCTCCATACTATCGTGGGCTTCGTCTGTCATCAACCCCTTCATTTACGCCGGCACCAACAGACTTTATAGAGAAGCTTACAAGCAACTTTTGTGCCCACCGAGGACGAGTAACAAAAATTTTAGACCTCCAAGGCCGACTCATTCTCATTCTAGCAAAGTTTCAACGCCAAACGTGACGTAGCGTTTTTACGTAATACTTTTTTTTATTATTGAACTTGTTTTTTTTTTTCTATCACCAAAGAATGCAGGACTCGGGAGAAGGAAACCATTTTTTACACATGTTGGAAGTAAAAAAATTCTGTTGTGCATTTTATTGTGCAACTATGAATGAGTTTGAACAATTGATTTACACTTTTTTTTCGTATGAAAATTGCTGGTAACAAGTGAATCTAAAAGATTATACAAATTTTCATCTCAATAAACTGTCATCAATATACAATATGTTTAATTTTATATGTATGTATACGTATATATATATTCAAAAATTAAATATTATCGATAACTATTATACAATTTGTATAGTGGCGTTGGAAAAGTCTACGATTTTGAATTATGTATAATATGTTTTGTATAGTAGTGAAAACGAATATTTTCTATGTATAAGGCGTACAATATCGCGATTTCTCTCATTACATATTATGTCTGCTAGTAAAATGAGTATTTGGCTACGAAAAAGATTGTATAAAAGTCACAAAATAATCATATTGATAATAATTATAATAATACTGAAAAAATCGAATAAAATGTACGGATTATTAAGACTTCACTCGATTCAATAGTAAATATCTAATTTATCAGTTACCTTACAACTTATTATATTTATACTGATTGCTTTGCAATCAGTATTATTTGGACGGAATCGTGAAGTACAGTGTATCATTTTCGAATATCAATATACGACATCGCGTAATCAGATCTTTTGGTTGCAAAAGAAATAAAAAAAGAAAATTCTCTACCCTTTCAACAAATCAAAATAATCAAATGGTTTTCGCAAACCGATGAGACTAAAAGCTCAAATTAAGCTACCTTGTATAGATTCAGTTATTAATATACTTACGGTATAAAACGTAGGCCAAAACACGCTTTTCCGTTAAACTATTCTAGAGGCAAATTTTGCTCGCGTTACTGAATGCAAAAAAGTACAAATGCTATCACTGATGAGGATTCAAGACGTTCTTGACTGGAACAAACGATTCAATAAATACTCCTTCACTTTTTTCTTTCAGCTATCGACAGATAATAGCCATTTGACAAAAATGTTCCACGCATAGTAATTTTTCAAGGTCAATTGCCGTGGAATGTGATAAAAGATGGTTCATACAGATCTATGCGAAGCAAAGAACTGATCGACCGAATGCTAATTCAGCTCCAATTCCGGGATATAAGGTTCCGTAACAGATGTGATCGGGCAGACGCTCAAGGTGTCCTAGAAATAAAATTTTAAATATAAATTATAGGCACAGTCAATTTCTCGAATTTGATTTTCCACCGAACGCACCCACGATTAAAAGGCGCAAAAAATGATCTTACGATTCTGACAAGTTCGTCGAGCGTCGGTCTTTCGTCCCGATTGATGCTCCAGCAGGACAGCATCACTTCGTAAAACGGATCCGGCATATCCCTGAGCTGAGGTAGTCTAACGTGTCGTCTGACGGCGTCCTCGACCTCGTCATCGCCGACTAAATCCGCGTAAGGCGTCCCCCCCATGCTAAATATCTCCCACAAGAGGACCCCGAAGGCCCAGACGACGCCCTCCTGGTGCCACTTCTCGTTGTTCAGGAGCTCGAGAGCCTTCCAGCGGATGTATTTGATGTCCTCAAGAGCATACTTCGCTATCCCGTGTCCCATCAGCTTGGGAGTGCCGTCGCTTTCGAGACCGACGCTTCTGGCGCAGAGACAGGTGTGAACGATCTTGTGATTCTGTAGGTGAAGCAGCGCTGAGGCGACGGACACACCAACGGAGAGTATCTGATTGGGAGGTAGAGGATCGCCGGACCTCGCGGCGAGCAATCGATTCTTCAGGGTCTGCGGCGGCATCTCAATGACGACGTAGAGCGACTCAGGAGTCTCACAGGTGCCGATAAGTCCTGCCAAATTGATGTGGCTTCCAACTCTTATGCAGACGTCAAGCTCCCTCAGCATCGCCTTTTTCTCCGAGGCCCTGAGGAGGCCGTCGGATATGGTGTGAACGGTGGCGGTCTTCGGGACCCCGTTTATCTGCACCGTCCCCATGTGAACGGTCCCAAATCTTCCGCGGCGAACAACTGCTGCGTCGATGACCAGAAAGTTCTTCGGGATGCTCCACACCTTGCTCTTCAAGTCCTGGTAGTGGTTCTTCCGCTCGGGAACGTCCTCGGGCACGTACGCCATATTATCCACCTCGCAAACAGGTCCCTGAAGCGTGAGCTCCTGCTGTTCGGACGACTGCTTGGCCCGGCTCCTGGCGTGCCGCCGCCGCAAAACGACGTAAGTCAGGACGGATGCGAGGAGCAAGACCCCGAGGAGAACGATGGCCACGTAGAGGACGACCACGGTCGCGCTGGCACCTCTGGGTTTGGGGGCTTCCAGGCCCGCCGAAACAGTATTAGTTAACTCCGAGTAGCTGTACTTCTTCTCATCCCTAATCTCGGACGTCACGATCAGCCCAATGTGCGGCATCGACGACCGTGTGTCCAACGGCGCGTTGTAGAAGCGACCGTTTCTTCTGCCGTCCCCAATCGTGAAGGTCTTGTACCGCTCGTAGTCACCGGCCTCGAACTCTCCGGTCACGTAGTAGCCCAAGCCTTCCTCCCTGGACTGTTCGTAGCCTGGATAAGTCCGATCACTGTCCGTCGGTGGGATCGTTCCTGCCCTGACGACGACCACTTGGTACCGACTTACCGGGCCCGATTCGCTCGAGCCCTTGGCCAGCACAACGGTCACCGTGGTGTCCGTTTTGTTCACGATCTTCGGGGGGTCCGGCTTGTCTGGTTGACCGATCAACGTCCAATTTGTGGAATAAGCTGCCGATCCGCTACCGTGAGTGTTCACCGCGACTATTGAGACGTTGTAATTCGTGCCAGGCTGCAGACCCCGCATTGTCGTCGTGTTCGACGAACCGCCTTGCACTTGAATTTCAATCGTAGGCAGGAAACCAGAGGCATGCGACGTCAGAGAGACCGCCCGAAGGTTGTAGGCTATCAGTTTACCGTTCGGGACGTTCGGTGGCTCCCAGGTTATCTGAAGCGCTCCAGGCTCGCTGCGGATCAGTTGAATGTGCCTTGGTGGACTTGGACCTGTGCAGAACAATTTACGCGAAAAGTCATCATCGGTGTGCCTAAAAATACACCCAAACGGAATAAAGCTTGATTAAAAATGCTACTGAACTTATGATTCATAGAATTATTTAAGTAGGGCAATTTTACTGAGTCTGGTCATCGTTTGCTCCACTATCCGAAGATTATGTTTACAAACAACAAACAAGTACAGAGGTGCTTCGATCTATGCAAAACACTCATTTTTTAATAATGAAGTGTATCAAGTATTGAAAATTCTGTCCATATTTGCTGAAAGTCGGATTTAAGTCTTGAATTGTGTGATTGAAGAGCCACAAATGGTATATAGACCCTGGTCCTGGTTTATAACTCAATGTTACTGACTACTATGTTTCAACATCAAGAACTGTTCGGATTGTAGTCTTCTATAACGTTTTTTTTTTGTACAAAGCGTGCTAAGTACGCATACGTTTTTACCAAGCCTCTTAACAGTTTTTATCACCTTTTAGCCCAGTGCTGTAAACGCTTACGGAGTCAAGGGAACCGCACAGCGCGGTGGGCTCAGCTACGCAATAGATTGTGCACCCTAAGGAAGGACCGCTTCTTCCGTATTCGCTGCCGCAGTAGCATTGCTGGTCGTTCATCAGACCTGCAAACCTGTGTGAGTGACATTCTTGTGAGTATGATTCATCGAAATTATTCACAGGCGATTTCCTCACGCTTCTAGACCTCATTCAGACCACGAACTGTTCTTGATGTCTGCGGATATCCTCGATTTTCAGCCTTGCTACATACAACCACCCTGGTTTCCAACTCACATGTAATATCGGGAACCGCATTCCCGGATACATTCGGATGGCGAGCTCGGATGATTGACTGCCAGTACTGGAAAGTCCACATCAGCTTCCAAGTTTCGGTAGCATCCCTTATATTCGTAAGCCTCCTGGGCAAAAGTGATGCCACCGAGCACTGAAGTCAGTATCCAAAGAAGAATCATTGTCTCATTCCGCGTGACTGATTATGCAGGTATTTTCACAGTTGAGTTTGTTCAGTTGATCGTCTATTTTTCATTCATATTACTCGGACGAACCAGTCCTGATTGTTTTCAAAGACAACGCGGAGAACCGGGCGTCGATTTTTGTCTACGACCACTGACAAAACTAACAACACTTATTTTCTGGCTATGACAAGATTCAGACACTGTGACTATGGGCGCGGTGGCAGCTCCCTCCTGTTGTTGTTATTCGTGCGTCAGCCATTTGCAGCGACTGCGCGATTACCTGTTCGGTTTACGAGTCTTAGGATCGATTTATGCACCTCATCACTGCGCAGACCCCAAACTCAGATCTGGCCAATCCCTGCCTTTCACAGACGTGTCGTGTTGAGTTGAATTCGAACGGCTATCGGCTGTGTAGTGCGATGCACTATCTTCAATGCCTGAATAAAAAGTGCACCATTGGTATGTAATGCAGCTTATGGTAGTAGTTGGAAATGCAACATTGAGCTGCTGTTTTGCGATAATTAGTTGGTGTGCCAATCGTCACGATGTTGGTTGGTAGTTGGTAATTGGTAGTAGAGAATGGTAAGTAGGTTGAGTCAGCGCCACGTTGCGGTGATGTTGGCGACAGTTTTTAGGAATTATTTAACCAGCGGTGGGTAACTAATCCTGCAACTAATGCCGGGCGAAACGGCTCTAGGTCTGGAGAAAGGCGCTACGGCACGGTAAAGCTGAAACTAAAGTTAAAGTGGGAGTATTGTAGCCGTGAGATCTATCAATACTAAGAGAACTTGAAACCGAGATCGACATGATAATATACGGTTCTGCACTGTGATGTCAAGAATTAATTCGCGCTTCTGCTTATTTTTCCTTTAATTTGATTGAAATTTAATTCCTCGTTGTATAATAAGGCTTTTCTGAAATCCACTGGAGAATGAATTAATCCTAGAATGAAGGGAGCAGAGTTATTTGATTAGTTACGTCAAAACGTGAAAGTTATAACGAGACTTTTGCAGCCTTAATTATGTGGAATTAAGATAATTACGGTTATCCTTTGTTCAATAATCGCAAAGATGGCACATGATTTCAGTATACATTTACTATGTATATAGTAAATGTATATGATAGCGGTTTAAAAGGCGATTTGAAATTTTATGGAAATGAAAGAATTTCAATTCTGAGCCTCGTCAACGGAGACAATGAAAATCATAATGTAGTTTCTCAAAGTTCGTTCATTTAAATCTCGATTAACTTTGCCGCTGCCTGCCGCCCGCTGCTAGCTTTTTCTTCCCTGGCAATATCCCAACTTCAGCCCCCTGAGAATCCCTGCGTCTTACTCTGCCTTCACCCTTCACCAGATGAATTGCAAGAGGTCCTGAAATCCGGCTGCCCTTTCGAGCACGTAATTTTAGTAGGCGCGAGACGACGCGTGTTCCAGGGACGCGATACGAACAAAATTGTTCACGTTCTTGTGTAAAAATAAGATGAGGTTATCCTCTATCTTTCTCTCTCTCTCTTTTTCCTTTCATAGCCAACTGCGTTTACGGGTGAACTTTGCATCGCGATGCGATCAAACTAGTATGGTTACGTTTCGGAATCCCTCTGTTCGCACTGTCACGTATCAGGAATCATCTTTTTTTACTGGTATACATTTCTGGAATTCGCTACCATCTGAAATCACGCCCATTCTGCCTGTCTTTCGACCGCGTTGCTATGAATATTTGATGGCGGCAGAGGAACGTGAAGCGAACCCGGTATAGATATGGAGTATGATAATTTGATAATTTGTTAATGTGTAAAATTGTGCAGAGTATGGGTATTGTGCCTGTATGGTTGTATGATAATTTTCAGCTTTTTTTCTGCAGAGTGTATGTAGCGCTTGTAATTATCATTTCATTATTTCTGTTTCTACTTTGGATTAGTATTACTTTCTTTCTGTTAATTATTTACTTCCTGTGTTATTTTGATTTAACTATTGTTTACTTTTTTGTTTGTTGTTATTCTAATTAAGCTTTTCTTTTCTTTTTTACTTGTTGTTATTTTCTTTTAGGTTTTGTTTTTCCTCGATTATTATTAGAATTAATTAGTCTTAGGTTATCATTGGTTTTTTATAATTTTTGCCTGTGGTCCTTGGGGAGTTACACTCCAAAATCAAATAAATATACTTTCGCTCTCCCTCTCTCTCTCTCTCTCTCTCTCTCTCCCTCTTTATGTCTCTCTTTCTGAATTGGGAATAAGAAGAAGATTTCCCTCGGGAAAAACCTTCTGTGAAATTTTCGTTTAAAAATAATCGTCCGGTTCTTTATAGATTCTCACGGGACAAACAGAGGCTGAATGGTTTAGTAAATTTATTATTCAAAATAATTTCTCGCTTATATTCAGGATATGTACGTGAAGGATTTTAAACTACTCGGATATTTTTTTTTTTCTGTCAAATTGAATCCTCGTTTAACGTGACTTATAAATAATACATTCTACAAGATTATATTCTTTCTGGCTCGTTTAAAATATTCAACATTCCAAATAGCAATGTGTATGCAAATTGCTTTCAACGTCTTCTCTTCAAAAATACATAAGACCGACGGAAGGAAACGCGAATAAACGAAAATTTTATAAAACAATTTTGCGCGCCGGGTAGAGAATCGTGGAAATTTTCATAACAATTTATACTGTTACTTGGCGTAAGTTTATTTGTGCGAGACTTTCGCATCGGGTGGCTACTGATCAGCATCAAATGTTTGTACCTATAGTAATGATTACCACGCCTCGCCATTCAGACGATATTTCACGTTGCGCTACGTAAAATACGTAAGTGGATTTTGAAAATTCCTCTCATTGTAAGCACACTCATCGTCTGAGCGAGAAATACAACAGTTCTTTCGGAGTGAAGTCTACAGGCACTCGACTTGAGTGAAGGTACTGCCTGCAAAATGCATCTCTCGAGGACGCACGGAGGCTCTCATAACTGTGAGCTTGCGGTCCGAGCTGAGAAGAGGAAGACTTGATACTTAAGGAGCCGTAATCCGCCTATACCTGCACCTTTACCGCCATCACGGGTATTAAGAAGTGTAAACCTGAGCAGAAATTCTCATGAGACTTGCCTTACCAACACCTTCATCAAGTACACATCGGGTTACCTGATCAGAGCCTGGACCAGAAATGTAACGTACCGTTCTAGAATGCCCTGATCAGGTTGATTTTACGTGTTTGCGATGGTCAGACCCTGATCAGGAGTTGATCAGAAATGGACATGGGAGCAGTTATCTATCCAACTGTTCAACTGCAAAATGATATTTCGTACGATGTTGCAGGTAGATGGTCACACTTTATTACAAGTCATCTGATACGTTTATCATGAGAACGCCAAGGACTCCATGACGCCTGGTGGCTGCTCGCGGTACTTGCAATGTGTCACGTTTAGTCAAGATCAAATCAGGTGCACCGTAATAATAGAGTTTGCTTGACCCAAGCCTGCTCAGGACCAGATCAAGCATACCTTACTCAGATATGTCTGATATTAACCTGAGTAGGGCCACATTAGGCGTGCCTAAGTAAGGGACGCCTTAGACCGACCTTAATGACGCAAGCCTGATTTTAACCTGATCGGGGCCTGCTGGGACGTCAGGTTGGTCGGATTGAATTTCTACTTGGGAAGTTATGGGCCGTTCGATGTAAGGAAAAAAATGGTAGAGTTTCCATAAAATTCTTAAGAACCACCGTGGTTTTCCTTCAGCACTACGACCTGAAATAGTAGCTACGTATTTCCGTTGGATTTTCTCTTCCCCTCCGGTTTTGGTCCGGCGGCGTCTGGGATGGGTGTCAGGCTTCTCTGACATCCAACTCCCGATCTGTCTGTGTATTTCCGAGCATGGTTTGACTTGTTTCTGAGGTAGTCTGACGCCGGGCCATCGACTTCTCGAACACATCTCCGTTCGTCTCGCTACTTTCGGCCAATTTTCCTGTCGGGTGGTACTCAGCTGTGAAATTGGCTTCCGATTGAACTACCCTATCCAACCCTGTTTCCCATTCCGTACGATCGTCACCTGAAATATCTCGTTACTCGGCTTGGCTCTACTTCGTCGTGACACTCGCGCACACACACACATACACACACACGTCTCGCTGTTTCTTGGCTTTTTTGAAACTGTACTTACAACAGGCGCTGAGGCTCGAACCTTTCGCGTCTCGCGTGAAAAGGGCAAATCGAAGGTGGATAACGTAATAACTTGAAGAATAAGGAGAATAAGGAATATGGATGAAGGCATCAACGCTTCTCTTCGATTTGTGAGTTTTAGTATATACTACATACAGGTATATGTACTTTCGTAAGTATACATATACGTATAGGCCGGGCTTTAGCACTTGGATTGTTTCCTTTCACGTATTTCATATGCTCTCAGTAATCTGCAGGACTGCTGCTGCTGCTTCTGCTGTTCTCGCTGAGTACAAAAGTGACGGCCTCGTTTGTTCTTTTATACTTATTTCGTGCTTTTTTCATGCCCTCTTTGTTTCCGCGAGTTCTCGTTCTACAGTCATTTCCTACTCGTTGTCGGAACCCCTTTTTCCAGATTCCCCATCTCCGCCACTCTCCGTTTTAGTGCCGAAGAGACGTACAACTAGAATCATTTTAATTAATCAAATGGAGCATAAAGTTATTTAATTCGACTTCTCTGTCTCCCCTTACCGGTCTCGTCTGCCGCTTCCTGATTAAACTACATGACCAATTTTCTACCTTCTCTTGTGGAAAACAATTTGGAGAACAACCTTCAGGGGACTGGAAAATATGTTCCCGTTCTCTTTGGAGTATAAGAAATAAATGCGCCGTACCTGTAGGCGGGTTTCAAGATAAGAATCCTCAAGTCAGTCACTCCCATTTACCGTTATTTTATACACACAATTTCAGAATATTAGTAAAATTATGGAATATACGTAGGGTAATTTGTTGTTGATTAAAGCATGGTGAAAAATTTTCTATGAACAATCTAAAAGTCATTCTTTCTAACAAGTATCATAATTCGAAATGTGCTAATGCTCATTTTATGAATCAGAGTTCTCATCGTAGCTCAAAATATATGCCGTGAATTTCAACTCATCTGTAATCTAATCTTGGTTAAAAGATTTATGATATTCTGTATAACCTGTCAAAAAACCAATTGAACAATTTCAGCAGAGAATTGTGTCGAGTCGTTGAAACTTTGCTATCGTTTTCTGAAAAATAACCAATTTCAAGCTACGCCAGCCCTTTGCCATCTAAAGCGGGGGAAAACTAGTTCGATAATTAATTAAAGCAAACAGATATAACAATTGAATTTGTGTAGGTAAAAATTTTAAGTTAGTCATAGTATTAATAACCGGGGCTGAATATTGATACGGCACACGCACGGAAGTGAATAATGGGACTTAGTACTTTTACCTCTCATTCGTGATTGAGGGTAGTTAAATGCCCCTTCTCAAATTACATTACTTTTGATTTAATATATCGTATATACGCACTTGAAAATACAAAGTTATTCAATTCGTGCCACCGCACAATAGTTGCCGGGGATCGTGCCATTGGCAGGCACACGAAAACTGTGCGGTTCAACGATTTGTTTAATGATAAGATAATAGTTGTTAAGCAGAATAAAACTTTGTCGAATATTCACGCTCCACCTCGGCAGGAAGTAATTCTTGTTATTATACTTTCTGGCCTACAATCGACCCAATTGTATGTCGTCCAATTCGAGGTATTTATAAAAATTTCATTTAGCTATTTTCGAGGCAACATTTCCGCGGCACAAAACGTGAGGCATAAAATTCGACGTTAAAAATACCCGTGAAACCATCTTTGTCTGTCTCGCAGCAATTGTAGAGAATTATCTGAAACGTTTTAAATCGGAATCAAAGGCTTTCTAATTTTATTTGCATAGAAAAGTTGTTGTATAACATTGACACAAGTTGACGAAGCATTGAATGATACTCGAAAGATTTCCTGAAGCAGCAGGTACACTAAAAGTTAATCTCATGAATTTCACTTCGCAGATATTATTCCCGCCTGCAATTTTGTGAGTATAAAGAATACGTCCTATAAGTTCCAGACGTCCAAGAATCGCACTAATCTGGGCCCAGGACGTAAAGCTGATTCAGTGAGTACGATTTAAAGCTGGAATAAAAAAAGGTCAGCAGCTAATGATTTGGTCACAGAAAATCGAAGGTCACGCCGCGGTAGCAGGATACGAACAAAGATCAACGGGGTCGTTCTGGTTATCCTCGTAAAATAAAATGCGGAACGAATTTAGCCTCTTGTCACCTCGATTAGGTGCTCCTGTCGGGTAGAGCCGGGCAATATCTTGAGGTTTGTGTTACCGACGTAGAGCTGCCGAGCGGGCGGGTGCTGCGGGTGGGGGTGGGGGTGGGGGGAAAGCTTGGCGCCGAGTGATCGGCCTTTGCGCAGAACGTTTAAGCTTCTCGCGCGAGCGGCGAGAGTCGCGTATTCCTCCCCCGTCCCCCCTCCCGCCTCGCCACTTCGTTCCGAAAGTTCGCGGACGATTGAACACGAAGCTCGGCAGTCGCGAGGCGGGCACGTTGACGAAAGCACCATCAAACCCCCCAGCGCAGCCCCGCGGCGAAGCTCTGAACATAAAGCTTGCCAAGCAGAGCGAGTGTACTGCGAGAAACGAAAGCACAGCGCAGAGTCGATCGGCGAATTTCCCCCTCCAGTCTAATTCAGGGGATGGTCGGAGATGTTGGGTTAGTCGGGCAGTAGTGCGTGGTCGGTTGCCCTAGTCAAGGGGCACAGCTGGCGCTTCTCTTACCCCGTTGAATCAATCCGCTCGAGGAGGAGCAGCGCGTGTTTGTTGCTGAGAAGGCTCTCTCGCTGGGCTCCGCGGAGTCGCAGTTTCATATCTTGAAGAGCCGACGGTACCATAAATTGTCACGAGGCATCTATCGATTTGTCTCGGCGACGCCGACGGCCGTGGCGGCGTTATGAGCATGTGACTTGGGCTCGGTGAGGAGAAATTCTTAGACGGCATAATCTCCGGCTTTTCAACCCCGGCAATTGGAAGTCGGATATTTTATGGAGGAGCGTATTCTGCTTCACAGGGTGTGTAGACCTGCTTGTACATCGCATACAGTGGTCCTGAGGTCAGGTGGTAGACTCCAATGTCCGAAAGTGACGCGGGCTTAGACGGGAGAGCTTTTTTAATCCAGAGAAAAACAAACTGAAAGGATCGCCACGAGGCCCCGAGGGATGCTCTAAGACGCTCTCTATCGATTGGATTCTCTATCGTATTGGGTTTGAAGTAGGTCTTTTCTTGCGGATAAGAATGGAGAGAGGAATTCCTCGACCGCTTTTCTGAGCTCGAAGGGAGGAGGAGAAAACACGTAAAAAAAGACGGTTTCAAAACAGACGTTCTCAACCATACCAACCCATACAGAGAAACTATTGATTTGGTATTCGTGCAACAAGATACTCGGTCGCAGATCCATCGTCGCAGTTCTTCCCTACCTCGAGGAAAAACCCGTAAATATTGGTGTAAGCACAGGTAACTGGTACATTTGGCCCTCCCGATGTAGAATGTAAAACTTGAAGATGAAGGCGAGGGCGAAGTCCGGGGTGAGAAGCTCCGAGGCTGACAAAGGAGTGGGGCAAAACGCTGAAGTAATGTCGGGGGAAGAAAGTATTTTTCCAAGTATTTTTCGGGTGTTACTTTTCCCAGGCGAAACGTGCTCCCTTGAGCAAAACTCGTCGGAGCACATTTGAATCGATAACACGCGCCCACTGCTGAGAAACACACATCAGCACCAGCATTAGCATCAACAGCAGTAGCAGGAGCACCGGCAATGCCCAAGTGAAAGAAGGAAAGAGGCTACTCGTTGGGAACTTGGAACTCCCACCAAGTTTGTATCCTCCTTGAAGAACGTGGTAGAAATGGATGCTGAAACCTGAGTACTGGACTCTTCACAGAAGGCGGTATTCTTGTGAAAAACTACTAACGTGTACCTCCATCCTCTTCACAGGCTCCCACTTCATCCCTGTACCGGCTTAAGTGCCTTTATTTTCGTACTCACTGAGACTCCACACTGTCGGACCAAACGTGCCAAATTCCGATCTCAAGATGAATCCAAGTCTTGACAAACTTCGTTCAGGAAACGCCGGTTGTCGTCATCAAGCGATCACTCCATTCCAGAACTTGGGATGTTCCTAATGGGCCCGCGAACACGTGACCATTAGCGGTCAACCGAACACCGGAAATGAGAAGAATCATGGGATTTTGCTCTCAGCTCGTTCCGCGTGGTGGAGACCAACTGGCGGGAGAATGTGACTATTAGTGGTTAATGGGTACAGAAAATCACGAGCGTTTCCTGACAACTTTTGCATCAATATGCAACCATTCCGTGGGACTAGTTTGGCCTGGTTGGCGTTGATGATTGTTAACGTAGTCACGGCAACAAGGAAGAACGAACGAGAGGCTGTCCTGATCCCAGGAGATATAGTCCTGGGGGGGCTGTTTCCGGTTCATGAAAAAGGTGGCTCGTCCTGCGGTCCGAAAATCTACAACCGAGGAGTACAGAGGCTCGAGGCGATGCTGTTTGCCGTTGACCAGATAAATAAGCAGCATGAAATTCTACCGGGAATAGCGCTAGGTGTTCACATACTGGACACTTGCAGCCGGGACACTTACGCGTTAAATCAGAGCCTCCACTTTGTCAGAGCGTCGCTGTCCAATCAGGACATAAGTGTTCTGGAGTGTGCCGACCGTTCGACGCCGAGGGTTCGCAAGAGCGCGAACGCCGGTCCCGTTTATGGAGTCATCGGGGGCTCGTACAGCTCAGTTTCACTCCAGGTGGCAAACCTCTTGCGGCTATTTCACATACCGCAAATATCGCCGGCCTCGACCGCGAATGCGTTAAGTGACAAAACACGATTCGACTATTTCGCCCGCACCGTGCCACCGGACACCTTCCAGTCCATGGCCCTCGTGGACGTGGTCAAGAGCGTCAACTGGTCCTACGTCTCGACCATTTACTCGGAAGGCTCTTACGGCGAGTACGGAATCGAAATGTTCACGCGTCAGGCGAACGACAGGAACGTGTGCATCGCGGCCGCCGAAAAGGTGCCCAGCGCCGCGGACGATAAGGTGTTCGACAACATTATCGCTAAGCTCCTCAAGAAGCCCAACGCCAGAGCTGTCCTTCTCTTCACTAGAGCCGAGGACGCCAGACGGATATTAGAGGCTGCTCGTCGCTCGAACCTGACCCAACCGTTCCAGTGGATCGCGAGCGACGGCTGGGGGAAGCAGATCAAGCTTGTCGAGGGCCTTGAAGACGTCGCTGAAGGCGCGATCACGGTTGAACTTCAGTCCGAAAATCTGCCTGGCTTTGATGATTACATGGCCTCGCTCACTCCAGAGACAAATCGACGGAATCCGTGGTTCGGCGAGTACTGGGAAGACGCTTTCGCCTGCACCCTGCAGAAGAACGTACCCCTGGTCACCAACCACACGATCAACGTTTGCTCCTCGAGGTTTCAGCTGACACCGGCATACGGCTACGAACAAGAGTCCAAGGTCCAGTTCGTCGTCGATGCTGTATACGCCTTTGCCTACGCGCTGCACAACCTGCAGAGTGATCTCTGCGGACGGAACGTGGGGCTTTGTCCAGCTATGGTCAACTTCGACAGGGGTGTATTCTACAGGAGTTATCTCCTCAATGTTTCTTTCACTGGTTCGTAGTCCATGATGTCGTTGTCGAAGACTCGAGTACTACCTACGTCTTAAGGGCAACGCCAACCGCGAAATTTAGTGACAAGTTTTCGCTAGTCTTTTTCACACCTTGACCCCTTCTTCGCATTTCACTTTTCGCAGGCTCTTTGCCGTACTGATTTATTGCCGCCCGTTCCCTGTCAGCAGTTCGGGTTAATTACTCAATTACTCGTTCGTTCGATCGTTCCCTTCCTTCCCTCCCTCTTTCACTCCCCTTGGCTCGTGCCTACGTACGTCAGTTCCTGATGCATTTTATTTTTCAGATGCTGCCGGCAGCGAGGTGAAGTTTGACGAGCACGGAGATGGCTTGCCACGCTACGATATTTTGAACTTTCGCAAGGTCGATCCGAACGGCACCAACGGATACTATTACCGGGTAAGTGCAATTTCCTAACAAATTACCAAGTTCATCAAGTACAACAGCCTTGCGTCGATTAGTAATGCTTCCGATCGAGAGGAAAGTGATTTAAAATATTTACGACTGTCGATATCAATTATAATACCGGTACCATGTACAGTCACCGGAAAACGGGATCATCAGGGAAAAACAATCCTGCCGACAGCCGACGACATCTGATACAGTTGTAAAATTATGAGGGTAGTATATGTATCAGGCACCGACAGACTGATTAATGGGTTTACAAATGCAATATTTTGCCGCGTCAACCTCGTTGTCAGGGTCAATAGAATCACGGCGTAACTCTGGGGACATGCCAGTGCTGTTGCATGGCGGGTAATGCATTATAGATCAACATCCCAGTCCCAACACCGTAGCTAACGCAGATTTTTCTTACGTATAAACAAGTAGAGAGAAGCGCTAGAGAAGGCGCTGATTATATTCCTGTGCAGTCGGGGCGTATTGCGGCCCCTTTATCCCCCCGTGTAACAAATATACAACTATACATAAATCGATATCCTTCAGGTAGTGGGAAAGTGGTATAACAAGTCCCTCAATATCAGCACGGATGATCTGGTCTGGTCGAAGGGAGCAACGGAAATTCCTATCTCGGCTTGTTCGCTGCCCTGCGCTGCCGGGATGATAAAGAAACAGCAGGGTGACACGTGCTGCTGGGTCTGCGACCAGTGCGAATCGTATGAGTACGTGTTCGACGAAAAGACGTGCAAGGAGTGCGAGGAGAACCACTGGCCACACCCTGACAAAAAGGGCTGCTACGAACTACCGATAACTTACGTTAAGTGGAGCAGTGCATTCGCTATTGTTCCCGCGGTGATCTCGTGTCTAGGGATCACCGCAACTCTCGCGGTTGGAGGTCTCCTCTTCCGGCACAGAGACACACCCGTTGTTCGGGCTTCCGGAAGAGAGTTGACCGGCATTCTTTTGGCCGGAGTACTCGTATGTTACTTGAACACTTTCGTCCTCCTGGCGAAGACGACCACCGTCACCTGCGTCCTGCAACGATTCGGCGTCGGTGTTAGTTTCAGTGCGGTTTATGGTGCCCTCCTCACAAAGACCAATAGAATAGCGAGAATATTCGACTCAGCATCGAGGTCCGCCCGCAGGCCTCGGTACATAAGCCCCACATCTCAGGTCTGCATCGCCACTGCCCTGATCGCCTTCCAAGTGGTCATAACCCTGGTCTGGATGATCGTCGAGCCACCGGGTACGAAGAAATTTCAACCCGACAGAACGCAGGTGATAATTCGGTGCAACATCCAGCACATGAGCTTCCTCTTCTCCCAACTCTACAACGCCTTGTTGATCGTAATATCGACTATCTACGCGGTCAAGACCCGCAAGATACCCGAGAACTTTAACGAGAGCAAGTTCATAGGGTTTACGATGTACACCACCTGCATAATATGGCTAGCCTTTGTCCCCATTTACTTCGGGACCGAGAACTCTCACGAGACCCAAATCACCACCCTGTGCATTGCCATCAGCCTCAGTGCATCGGTTGCGCTGGTCTGTCTCTACTCGCCGAAAGTCTACATCATCATATTTCAACCGGACAAAAATATTCGCGGAAAGGTAACCATGAGCGGCAGCACGTTTAAGAAGCAGGGTAGCAGTGCAGGTGCGTCTTCGGTCACGAAATGTAAGTGACCTCCGTTAATTCTCGTCGCCGTTTGGTCACTCGACTCCATCACCTCCCGGATTTCCCTATCCAGATATTCCGCACAGTTCGATGTAATCCTCGATTGTTTCCCGGAAAAGTGCAATTCCCAGCACACCCAGACTAAAGAGCGATTTGGCACTTGGCCATGAGAGGCAGGCCGACACCTCGTGTGTAAACTTTCCAAGCCTCACCTCATACTAATTGCAGTATAAAGCAACATTCCCAGGACTGTCTAGAGAAATACGTTGATAATAATTGTTCGGTTGTTTCGCGAAATTTTCTACAACTTTCGGGTTATTATTATCCGACCCAGCAAAGTGGGCGTGGTAAAGTTTTTCAGCACAAATAGGAAGTGAACTTTGTACGAACAAAACGAATATATGTATTTGAATGTAACCATTTGCTGGGCAATTATACTGCCAACCATGCATTCCATCGTATACATGTAGGTACCCACACTGTTGATCAGATAGAGAAGTCGGTCTATCTTGGTGGTCGATCAATTTGCGGTCGACCGTACTACATGCCTGTCATACCGCCGACCTACATTTCATAACGAGATCAATACCCGACTATGCGTAAATTAACGTTTTTCAAAACCGTTTCTCGATTTTTCACCTCGCATTAAACGTCCGTAAGAATCCGTCCTCTCGGAAACTCTGTCGCTCCCCTAAAATTACGGATCGCCCGATAGCAGCAACCCTCGAACACTCTCATCAGCAGCCCCGTAATTTCAGGTACCGCATGCGATGGACCGAGCGAAAACGTCCCTCTCCAGCCGGCAATCAACGCTACAGCCCAAACGTCAGTTGGCACACCACAAACTCCAACACGTACCGTCCTTGCGTTTAAACCCGTCAACGAGGAAGCAGTTGCTCAGCTTTAGCCACCCACGATCGAAGGGTCGTTCGTCCTGATTATCGACTTGAAAAGAGGAATAATCTACAACATATTTGAATTTATCCCTCGACATAATTTGAGGTTGTGGAAGGAAACGATCCGGTCGAGTCGACTGTACAAAGACAAGTCTTTTCTCTTGATGTTTTATGTCAACCTTGAGTCTGTGCTGAAGATTCCTAATTCCTACCACCCAAGGCTACGCTTCATATCTGAGATTGAACGCAACGATAAAATCAATTTTTCAATGACAATAACCATATTGTAACCAACTGGCATCGTGAACCTACTTTTTGGGGTAGGTTCCTAAATTTCAATTTTACACATCCGATCTATCAAAAATGGACGATGGACTTTAATGTTGTTGGACAGAGCTATTCCTCTGCTTCACAGAAAATTTTATAAAGACAACTGCCAAGTCCCTGTCAAGTCGTTTCTTCACGACAATAATTACCCGAAAAGTTCTTTCAAGTCTTTGATTACGAAAAGATGACACCTCTAGCAGTATAAAAAATCTTCTGCGACGCATGATCAGTTCCGCTTCACCCTTACTGATACGTTAGGGAATACTTCTATACTGTTAATAGTTAACGAAACAAACAGATCCAAGTGTCGTTTTCTACCTCTTCCATATGTTAAAGGTTTTTGCGAAAGCTTCAATAGTACAGCGAGAAAGTTCGATATTTTCACTGTTACGAAGTTAAATAACAAGTTGTGGAACATCATCGTGAGAGGCAGAGACAAGGTATTTATCACCTCCCAATGGAACGCCGTGTATAAGATCAATTGATCTTTTGTTCTCTTATGTTTAAACATTTCTTATAATTATAAAATGTTATCGCTTTTCATAATGAAATATAATTTTCCGACGAGGGTGACAAGCTGACCTTCAAAACTTTAGCAAAAAGACTCGTTTTTCTACATTTGACTCGACTGGCTCGTTTCCTTCCACAACCTCAGGAATAATTTACGTTCGAGTGCCTATAACTGTCTATTTATTAGATATATATCCGCGGGCCCGTGATGGGTTGAAAAGCGAGGAAGCTTAACGAGTATTTCGAACGTTTTTCCCGCTAATTTTCAATAAAATGCTCTATGAATACTCAACTGCAACGCTGTGATGCGACTGCAGTGATTCAAACTTGAATTCCTTCCTTCCGTACCTATTTATAATATCAATCCATGTGGTGATGAATGACCGTTTCACACATTTCCTTATCTTCGCCCATTTTTCAGTTATTTTAGAATCATGGGTAAATCGTTAACAGTCGTGACGGAATGTGTAAACGGGACTCGAAGTTGCCTGAACGAAGAATAAGAATGTAATTCTGACTGGTCAGAATATCGAAAAAAAAAATTTTAAATACTCAAGGTGTGGCTTAGGGCAACACTGAAAATCGTACAACGTTCCAAACAAAATATACCTATAGGCTAAAATAATTTTAACGCATTTGAGAAATAGAATACGCATAAAAAAGCTATAACGCGACGAGTGAACGTGAACCGTGAGTGTTGCGTATGAAAAAATGATTAGATAAATCCACATACAGTAGGAGTAATAAAAGTAATATAACATATATACATAATAATCATACGCTTAGTAAATTGGTGATCGTACAAACAGATATAATATATTGACGATTCAAAGAACCGTTGAGATAATTATTTATTATATACACATTATAGAATCGTTTATCTATACCTAAAATACGGAAATATAATATATATATATATACATATATATAAAATGAGGTGAGCAAATATATAGGTTGATAAACCAATACAAAGTAAGGGGAAAACGGTCTGTAGATAAGTAAATGCATCAAATTAATGTTGTACGAATAGGGTTATGTAGGATGAGACATATTATATGTACATATAAATATATACTATATATTTGCACCGTTGTTTTAAACCATGGAATAGAAGACAATTTTTTCTTTTAATAAATAAAAACATCTTTTGACACGTGGACCATGCATTGAGAGGAATATGTGTACATGTGTGTAAAAATCTGCCCTATGTAGCAAGTGCACATTATGAGTATTAATATACGTATGTATAAGATCAACATGCCATGCATATGTATACATACACATATACATAGGTTTATATGTAACGTTCTGTGAAAGAGGAAGAAACAACCTGTCTGTACTAAAAGTTAACACGTCACTTTCTAAAGGTTTGATGATATATGATTAAATTTTTCATGTTCCTTATCGGAATTAACACATCTTCGATCGCGAGTAATGAGTTTATAGTTATGTATACGTGATTGAGCGATTATGCTATTGTTTATTCTGTTGGCCTCTGTGTACAGTTGTTGATGTTTGTCGTATCGTAATAAATTGTAACGAATTGTAATAAAAAATGATACATATTTTCTTATATTCGATCGATTTTTTCAACCATATAACGATGTATGGTATAAACGCTGTCGCATATCGATGCTCCGCTAATTGCATCGTCTAATTGAAAGAAATACAGAAAAACAAACGAATAACGAACCAAGCTCGAAAATGGGAGAACTGCACGAAATATGCATTCGGACGGTGAAACGTATACGTTAAACGCAAAGCCTGCGCACTCCGCGTGTAATTTAATTGTCACTTGAGGTTCAACCGCGGCTTACTGAAGCCCCGATTTCCATAAACTAAATATTCAATTCACTCGAGATAGGAACCTCAGGGTCATTAAAGGCCAACCGTAGAAATAAGTGATTGGTAGAATGAGAATAATAAACAAGGTAAGTCAAAGAAAATCGAACCAAGAATAAGAAGCTACAGTTCAGTTTATCTTTCAGCTGCTGCGGTGTACAACGAATCTCGAATCAGTTAGATTTTCTCTACTCGATTCCCTCTCCCCACCAGAAAATGACAAATACGGTAAAAAGAGCAAGATGAACAATGATAAAAATATAATTGTACGCAGTAACTTGCTGAACAGGGCATGTGGCTGTTAGTATTCAAAGCACGATTTCACTCTGCGTGGAAAATCCCCAAAATAATGAATATACCAACGTAATCCATACCGAGTAGCGAGAGCTGCAGGTAGCTACGGAATTACCGAAGCAAGTTTAAACCAGGGTCAGCCCGGGCCAATTTACAATGGCCCGAATCTAAGCCCGCCAGATTTATTCCTTCTTCTGATTGCCGGGTCTCGACTGTCTGCAGCACAAGTTCAAGTGGTAGTTGAAATTTTTTCCTCGGGCATGATGATCGCGCAAAGACGAAAATCACACACAAACAAACTACGTGGAGTCAAGAACTGAGCAAACCCGATCTGTTATCCGTTTGTGCAACATGCGGTATACAAGCAAATGAAGAAAATAATATCGACGATATACGCAGAGTGTTACGAGAATTCGTGTAAAGTGATAGATCGATAGACATTAAGACTCCAGAGTCCAGAGCTATCTCCACAAACTTCGCCGATACTGAAACAAAAACGCAAAATCATGGCGTACATGGGTGAAATCGAGTCGTTCAAGAAGGGTGGAAAATGGGCAGCGTTTCTGAGCCAACTAGAGGCTTTTGTAACACTGAACGACATCCCGACGGTCAAGAAAAGTGCTTTATTATTAACAAAATTCAATCAAAGCATCGTGTAACAACGAAGATTTAGTGACAATGGACTATAAAACTTTATGCGACAAAGGCACGTCGCTAGACGATGCAACCAGAAACGAATTCCAAGAACGGGTAAATTTCCGAAATCAAAAGCAAAAGGAGGATGAACCGATAGAAGATGTTGCCTTAGCTATCAAAATACTAGCGACAAAATATAAATTCACGGAAGCCGAATTAGAAAACAACATCAAAGACCAGTTGATTAATGGAGTCAAGGATGATTTAACCAGATACGAACTGTTAAAAATGTCAGGCAAGACATCAAAGGAATTCATCGAAACAGCTAAAATCCTTGAAATGGCCACGAAAAATTCAAAATCCAAAAATAATTCGCACCCAGAGAACTCGGTGTCAACGTTCAACTACACAAGGTCAAGCAACAATGACGACCGCGGAAACAGATATCAACGGCAGGACCGGGCCAGCACCAGCAGACGACGATCAACAACACAACAAGGGGCTCGAGCGTGTCATTGCTGCTGTAAAAACAACCACCTGAAAGCTCAATGTTCGTTAAGATATAAATACTGTAGCGACTGTGGAAAACAAGGACATATATTTAAAATGTGTCCCCAAAAAAGCAATCAGACAGGTAGAGTCAATAACATCCAAAATGAGCAATCGAACATCGAGAATTCAACGGAAAATCTAGGAACGAATTGCAAACGCTTAACGTGGACGATCTCAACGACAAGAATCGCTTTGTATCAGACTTGTACATGATAAAAACAAGTGACACAAATAATTATTTTGAAATACCACCGCATTTCGAAAACTTTCAAATAAACAAAGTTACATTAAGCATGGAAGTCGATTCAGGGGCAAATGTCGCAGTCATTCCACTTTATGTTTACAATGAATACTTTCGGGACAGTCCTCTGTTACCACCAACACTAAATTTACGTTCTTATGATGACAAAAACATAGCAGTAAAAGGCGTAATAATCATTTCGGTACACAAAGTTTCAAAAATAGATAACCAAAAATTATACGTAATAGATAATAACGGCCATCCAATTGTTGGTCGAGAATGGCTCTACAAATTAAAAATGTGGCCGATTCGGTTACGAAACCCTGAGCAAAACTCGGAAGTAAATAACATCCGAAATTATAGTACTGAAACTATTGAGAAATTGAGAAAAGATTTTAAATATGTCTTCACCCCGGGATTCGGTTTATTTACAAAGGGAAGCGTGGAAATTCAATTGAAATCGGATGCCAAGCCAAAATTCATGCAGCCATACAAAGTCCCCGTTTCATTGAAACCGAAAGTAGAAGCCGAATTACATCGTCTGAAAGATAATAATATTATTCAACCGATCAATTACAGCGAATGGGGAACGCCCATTATTCCGTTACTAAAGAAAGACGGATCTACTCGAATAGTTGGAAATTACAAGGTCACAGTCAACCCATTTATCATAATAGATCGCTTCCCTATGCCAAGAATTGAAGAGATATTTTCAATATTAGCAGGGGGAATAGCATATTCAGTAATAGACTTCTCTGAGGCTTTTTTGCAAATGCCGGTCGACAAAAAATCCCAAGATCATGACCATATTAACACATATTGGATTATACAAATGCTTGAGATTATGGTATGGCATTGCAACAGGGCCAGGGTCATTTCAAAGAGCAATTTCCACGCTCCTCATAGGAATCCCGAACGTCCCAGTATTGATAGACGACATCATTGTTACGGCTAAAACAACAATAGAACACTGCAATAATTTGTACGAAGCATTTAAAAGATTAAATGAAGCAGGACTTAAGATTAACTTCAATAAATGTAAATTTTTTCAAACAGATATAGAGTATCTAGGATATCGCATCAACGAAGAAGGCATACAACCAATAGAAAAAAATATAAAATGTGTACGCGAAGCGCCGAGACCATCGGATGTGGCACAATTGCGGAGCTTTTCGGGGTCTATAAATTATTATGGCAGACTTTTACCGCACTTAGTTACAAGATTGAAACCGTTGTATAATAATTTGGACAAAAATAGTAAGTTTCAATGGTCCAAGGAATGCGAGGTAGCATTCCAAAATATAAAAAAAGAACTTACATCGGATAAAATTTTAGTTCACTTTGACCCGAAGAAACCCATTGTGCTAACATGCGATGCGTTACCTTACGGCGTTTCAGCAATAATGGCTCACAAAGATGAGAACAACTAAGATCGCCCGGTTCAATATGCAAGCCGATTACTAAAAACTCATGAATGCAGTTATTCTCAATTGGACAAAGAAGGGCTTGCGATTACATTTGGTATAAAATCATTCTATGAATTTCTATTTGGTTCCCTTTTCACCCTACAAACAGACAATGCCGCGCTAGTCCGCATATTGCATCCGGAAAAATCAATTCCAACCATAGCCACAGCGCAGTTACAGAGATGGGCAGCATTTTTAGCTGGATTCAATTACAAAATTACGCACATAAAAGGAAAAGATAATTATGTAGATTGGCTGAGCCGGCTTCCCATACCAAGTGACGATGATAAAAATGATAAGAGATTCGCAGTTATACAAGACATGCCAGATACCTTTTTGAACAATATCATAACATTCGATTTCGCGACATTGGATTGGAAGCAAGTCCAAAAAGCGACGCGCGAGGATAAAGTGCTGTGCAAAATTTTAACATTTTGTTTGAATCGATGGCGTGAAAGGGAACCAAAAGAAACAGAAATAAAAGTGTATTGGCGCAAAGAAGACGCGTTAGCGGTGGAAAATAATTGTTTATTATGGGGCCACAGACTAATTATACCGAATAAATTACGCACTTTGGTATTAAAAGAATTACACTGTAGCCACTTTGGAATACGTAAAATGAAAGCGTTAGCCCGTGGGTATGTTTGGTGGCCCAACATCGACGATGATATTGATCAGATAACAAAATCCTGTTTACCCTGCTTAAAAACAAATAAGAAACCGGTGAAAATACCGTTAACTCCATGGGGATGGCCAACTACGCCATGGCACCGAATACACGCAGATTTTCATGGACCAATTGATGACAAAATGGTATTAATGGTAATCGATAGCCATTCAAAATGGCCTGAAGCTTTCATTATGAATAATATGACCGAAACGGCTACAATCAAAAACTTTTCCGACTTGTTTTCTCGATACGGGTACCCGATAAATTTAGTTACAGACAATTTCTAATCATTTCGTGGTTATAAATTTAAAGAATTCACAAAAAAGCACGGTATACGCTACAGTAGGATTCCGCCACACCACCCAGCGACAAACGGCGCGGCCGAAAATTTTGTAGACACATACAAACGAAAAATTAAATGTATGATGATGAACAACATGAATTTAGAGGATGCCACACAGCAATTCCTACATGATTACAGGTCGACCCCGCAAACGTCAACAAATCAGTCTCCGACAAAGTTATTTCTTGACCGTGAATTACGGAATTGTTTCTCGCTTTTATGCCCGCATGATGTACGGGAAACGGTTGATGAAACGCATTCGAGGTAAAAAAAAAAAAATTATATTGGAAGAAACCGCTCACATTTCAAAGTAGGAGATACAGTCATGGTTACAGATTATCGGGGGACGCATTCATCATGGGTAAAAGCCAAAGTTTTAAAAGAATCAGTATCAGGGGTAACTTACCTTGTAGAAATTTCACCTAATATAGTATGGAAACGGCATAGCAACCAGATGAAACTGTAACCCATTACCGAATCGCCGGAAGAATGTATCAAACAAAGTGCAGATGTTGATGCAATACCATTAATGACACGGCGGTCAGAGCGAATCCGAAATCACACAGAAAAGTAAGACAACGATTAAAACTTTTTTTTTTCTAGTAAGAGAGAGTGTAGTAGTATGGAATACAGGCAATGTATGTAGGGAATAGGGGTAAGCGTAGACACGTGTGTATGTGTTCGAGCAAGCGTGTCGATATAGACACGCCAGTATGTACTCGGTATCCGAGGTGTTAAGTAAGCGCTGTACGAACCAGTTGGTGAAATAAAAGGAATAAAGCAAAACACAACAGATATCGTTGTCCACCTCATTTATCCAAGATATTACAAGATGATTGAAGAATTCAAACTGACGGGGGAAGGGGGGGGGGGGGGGGGGGGGGGATTCCTCAAGCTGCAATTATCTTCACGCGACAAACCACCCAGATTTTGACAAAATGATGAAAAAAGCTGAGGAAACACGTACCTGAGATGTATAAGACGATGCGCGACTCGGTTATGTTTGATTTCGCAGTGCTGTTATCAGTTGTTGTTTCTCAACCGAGTAAGTTACGTAAGAATTAATCGCACCGAGCATGAATCTGACGTTCGTGATTAAATGCTATTCCGTAAGAAGCGCGGCCATTACTTGTACGGTAAGGCGGGCAAACGGAGAACGCTCGTCACTTTGTTTCGGTATCGACGTATAATCAGCTCAACGCTTAACGCGGTATGAATATCGCTCTGATTGCCAGTAACTGCAGAACTGTGCGGTCAACTCGTTGCAACATCGCAATGACGTTCTTCGTTCGTCATCTAGCTACTAGTAGATTGGTTCTACCGGTAAATGGTGCACGTATTATTGCTTATCAGTGATCAATCGTACCGTTACTTTCCTTATCTCGAACCGCTTTAATCGGTATATCGGATTCGTAAATTTTTTGCTCTTTTTCAGCCTAAGAACATCAAACTCGAGGCTGTTCTCAGATCCGTATCGACCTCGGTTTCGCTTCAGGGTCGCGTAGTGCCGTTCAAATTGTCCGACATTGGGGAAGGAATTCGTGAGGTCACGGTCAAAGAATGGTGAGCGACTTCAATCATCTCCCATGTTTGTGTTACACGAAACAAATTGAGACAGCCTGTAACATGCCCGCATTGAAAGTGTCGAACGACAGTATCAGACAGGGTGACAAATGGTTGACAATTTCTTTACCTCAGGTTCGTCAAACCTGGAGACAAAGTGAGCCAATTCGACGAAGTCTGCGAAGTACAAAGCGACAAGGCTTCGGTCACTATAACCAGCCGATACGACGGGATGATAAAAGCCCTCCGATTTAAGGTAGACGAAATCGCTTTAGTCGGACAACCGCTGGTCGACATAGAGCTCGATGATGAGGGGGAAAATGGGAGCGAAGAAGTTTCGGGGACAACTGAAATATCCCCTCAGGAGAAAACAAGCCTCAACACTGAACATCAGCGGGGGAGTGAGGCCTCCCGGGAATCCCTGATCGGAAAAGTTCTCACCACTCCTGCTGTCAGGAGAATAGCCATGGAGAAGGGTATTCGATTGAAAGACGTCGTCGGAACGGGTAAAAATGGCAGAATACTAAAGGAGGACCTTCTTTCATACGATGACAACGAGACGTCTGACAGTGACATCGAAGAATCAACCAAGCCGCAAAGGCAGCCTGATAAAACGAATCGAGTCCAAGGAGAGGTTAAAACCGTTGCCCTCAAAGGATACGCGAAACACATGTGGACAACGATGACACGCTCTCTGGTAAGTCCTACCGCGTGCCAAAATCTACCCAGAGTCGAAATCTTAAGGACTCTTAGGACACATTTGTTGAACAATTCATTGCACAGATTGTAAAGAATTTCATTTCAGAGCATCCCGCACTTCGTTTACAGCGACGAATGCGACGTGACGAAACTCGTCAAGTTAAGGGATGAGGTCAAAGCCGCCATGAAGGAACGGGGGATTGCTCTGACCTACATGCCATTCTTCATAAAGGCGATATCAAAGGCTCTTGAAAAGTTTCCCGAACTCAATGCCAGGCTGAACGAAGATACTCAAACCGTCGAAGTACTACCGTGGCACAACATATGCGTGGCCATGGATACTCCGGAGGGTCTGGTCGTGCCCAACGTTAAGAACGTTCAGAATCTCGACGTCGTGACCATCGCTAAGGAGCTCAACAGGCTCCAGGAACTCGGAAAAAGGACAGCCATACCACCGAGCGACTTGGCGGGTGGCACATTCACCTTGTCCAACATCGGAGTGGTAAGTAGTGTTTAAAAAATGTAGAACACAGAGATGAAGAGTAGTGAAAATCGTCAATTTTATTAATCGTTGCACACAGGTCGGCGGGACGTACACAAAGCCTGTGATATTACCACCGCAAATAGTGATCGGTGCGGTGGGAAAAACACAAAAACTGCCTCGTTTCGACGCCGATGATAAGGTAGTCGCAGCCCAGATACTGTCGGTTAGTTGGGCCGCAGACCATCGGGTGGTCGACGGTGCGACGATAGCTAAATTCTCAAACCTCTGGAAATACTACTTGGAGAATCCCGCGCTGTTGGTAATGAACTGATAATCATGACGAAATTAGCGCGAGGTAGACTTTTAAATTTCGAACAACTGTACGGCAGGATCACTGCTGGGAGATTTCTCAGGTCTGATTGTTTTTGTACTTTATAATACTATAACTCTTATGGTAGAAAAAACAAAATCGACATTCAAATATCAGTTTTTTAAATTTATTCGAAAGTGTTGACTTACAAATTTCATATAGGCACAATATTTTGATCGTTGTAAAGAACATTCACATAAACATGTATGTACATGTAGATGTACAATATTTTTGGAAGAGCAGATCTAGAAGTTCAAGATCTGGATAACAGTGTACAAGATTTAACAACGCTTATATGCATATAAGACTATACAATATTACAATTACACGGTATTAAAATACATCATGATTACATATATCATGTGAGGCACTGGCAATTGGCGACTGGTTGAATAATAACACTTTTTCATTGTATGTTACAGTAATATCACAAAAAATATTATATACAAATTTATTGTATAAAAACATTGTTTACCTTAGGCACGTTAATAACGAGAACAACTTGATCATGTGGCAATAAGTATTAGATACTAAAAGCGAGTTGCTGTAAAGACGATCGATATAGCTAAATAAAATTGGTACGTGAATCGACAATATTATCAATTACAATATACGAGTAAAAATTGAGTAAATAAAAAAATTAATGAGAAAACAAAATGAACCACTTGAGACGTCTTTACAGGTTGCGAGCAAAAATAAACAAGGCACATTTATAAAATAGCTAATAAATCGTGTTACTGTGATCAGAGATAAGAAGTTGGGATCTATCAAGGCTTTTTCATGTATCACAAACTGAACAAATTTGGCTCTAAACTCTCTGATCTACGTCATGGCAGTAATCATAGATGGGGATTTCGGGAGGATCATCAGGCCTCAGTTTCGGCGCGCAACTTCTTGTGACCGCGACTACGCAGAGTGTGACAATAAATGAAGCTGCAAAGTGCCAGGAGAAGGAAAGAGCTAGAGTCTCGATTTTCAGAGATTCAAGATTACATTCCGCAAGTGTGGCAAAATTGCATTCCACCCTGGTTCTGACCATGTGAGCGAGCCAGCTACCGTGAAGCAGAGTGGAAGCTGCCCTCAGGAGCTTCATCTCGGGCCAGACCAACTCGAGAACGACGGCAAAGGAGCTGGTCCAGACGATCCTAGCCAAGACTATCGCAGAGTTATTGGACTGGCTGGTCCACAAAAATAAAAATCCCTCGATAAAGAAGGCCTGGGCAAGCGCCATTTTGGCCAGACCGTCGCTCACGACGTGGGGAAAGTAGAAAGTGAGAACATCGACGAGGCCTGAGAGCGCAAAAAAGAGGTAAATTGTCGCGTGCACCACCTTCGGCGATGGCGCCGTCTCAACGCTGTTAGGCAAGTTTCCCGTGAGGGTGCTTGCCAAGCCCATCGCAGTCGCTAATAACTTGAGGGTTCCCTCCAGCGGATGTCGTCGTAACAGTTTCTGGCAGTTCCGAGAAGCCCTGACGAGCTTCGTCGGTTCTCGTTCGTGATCCAAATCACGGTGACTGTGCCAGTATTTAGCGTATTCGTAGCACCACTTCAATCCAAATACATAGAATATGCAACCAGATAATATATAGCCCAAGGCACTGTCATTCCGGTCCATTTTTAATATTCTTTTTTTTTTTTCTTTGTTAAATTTATTTTTCTTTTTTTATCTGCTGACGTAAGAGATTTTCTGGAAACAAAATAGTCTCTCAATTATTACAGGGTCAGTGACGTATTCGCGTAGATTAATCAATGTCTTGTTTACCAACCTTCAGGCAATTGTCAAGATTATGTATATTTTTTCCCTAATTCAACCGCACTAAACTTATCAGACTAAATGTAAACAATGAATATTTGCCCGCGCACACATTCATACATCACAAACTGATTCGATCACAGCTACTAGCTAAACCACGGCATGGCCTTTTTTAAAGATGGCGACACACAAAGAAATCCTGCGCATGTGCAGAGGACGCGATTCATTCACCAGTCGGAAAGTAGGAAGTCTCTATCACCGAAGCTACGCTAATCGTAAAGTGGTTCCCCCTCTGCTGTGTAGGACGAACCTCGTTAGCAACGGTGAGCTGAACACATCGATGTCAGTGGGTATGTTGTGTAACGAAACCCAACACGTAAAAGTATTTCTTTGAAGGGTGAATCGAGTGAAGAAGTGTCAAAAGCGTGAGTGTGAAAATTGAAATAAGGGAAATAAAATGGACACCAAGGACGACGAGAGAACGGCGAGACTTCCGATAGATGGTTCGACTCGCGGTGATAAACCGGGAGGATTCGACTATGACGAGGACAAAGTAAGGTTAGAAGAAATAACTGGACAAGACGAGCAGTCTGACATGTTGAAAAAATTTAATTTTTGTAATTTTTTTTCTGTATTTTCTTTCCGTCGTTTGGTTTCTGCACCGCCATCTTAGCTCCACGAGATGACAGCTTCCTACTCGGAAATATCATTCGATTCCCAATCGTCGCCGCCGATGTCGGATCTCCGTTCATTGATGGAATCCCCCGACTTGGATGGGGAGAAATTGGACTCCAACAATCCGAGGCCCAACAGTCTTGAGCTGAAAAACGACGATCTCAGTGCCGAGGAGGACGACGATGGACCTATCGAGATTATCCAACCGCCGAGCTATAGCAAGGCGATCAAATACCTCCATCTCCAAGGCACTGTCACTCAGGAGGGAGACATGGTCCTTTTTGTCACCGAGGATTTGGAGAGCAAAATAAAGCTCTCGAGTCCGATAACCAAGAGAGGAGAGACGCCCTCCTTTCCTGGCTCGAGGAGTTCGACGCCTTGCCTCTACAGGCAGGCACTCACACCTCAGCTTCCCATTCTCGATCACAACGTCCTTAATGAGCTAGAAATGGAGGCTCGGAAGGTGGCGACCTCTGTCGACTCCTTGACCGAAAACCTTGCCGCGATATTGCATAGCGTAAGGGACAATTTTTGCCTCGAATTTCGAAAATTCGTTCACCCCGAAACCTTCAAACTACTTCTTCACTTGCATTCTCTTACGGGCTTGAGGTAAGGGCAGTTGTTGAACTTGTCCGAATTACTGACCTTTTTTGGTTGTATCTGTTCGATCCTTGGTTCTAAAATTACCGAAAAATAAATTTGCAATGTTCAACAGTCTAGAAATTGGTTTTCGTTATCGAAAAATTCACAATTTGTGCCGTCAATTTATAAATTTGGAAAATAATGGGATCGATAATTGGGTCTAAACGTGTCAATAACTGGTATACTTACCTTACCATAAAAGTATCCGAAGTGTACCTCACCGATGTTCTTTATCTCGTGCATTGTTGTAGTACATCAAAGAACATTGAACCTGTAGAAACTAAGAAAAAAACGTGCCCAATATTTTCTCATGTATACCACCATATCATAGAGTAAAGTAAACGGCTGAGGTACACCTCGAGTATTTTCACGTGGAACTGGTTTATCATAGCAATGAACCCCTGGAAGCATTCGAATGTTTTTATTTTTTTATTTTTCTTTGGCCATTTTTCTCTTCCATTCTACCATTTCGACCATCTCCTTTCCGTGCTCTTTACTGAAAGGTTCCTTTGCTTTTCAGGTATCTGCGTTGACAGTCGATTGCTTAGAGACTTACAGAGACGCGGTCTGCAAGACCTGCGACGCTGTAGACCACAACATCAAGTCGATGTATCAGCTGATGGCGAAGTGCGAGGAGCTATCCAAGTCTATGGGTCCAATATACAAGCTGGCAGAGCGAATGTGAGTCCCATTTTTCTTTCTTTCGTTTGCACGTTTTCTATGGAGCGCCCGGCGACTGGTGGTGTATATGATACCTAATGTACTCGGGTTCATATCCATTTCTATTCATTTTCCTTTCATATCATCTCACCGTTCGAATTTTCATACGCTCGATTAAATCTCGCGGCTGTTTTAAAGACGTATCAAGTATATACCTATACATTTTTCTCTCTCTTTACTTCGCTTTGGAACACATTCGATTTAACCGCCTACTTAATCCAACGGTTAACGGGAGGCTATTGATATTTAAAGCCGAGGCGATTTTCGCCAGGGTTTTATGACGGTTCTCTTCATTGCCGTTTGGAAAAATGGAAAGGGCTTGCAGTCTCGGCGCGTGCAGGGTCAATTGACGAGTTATTCAAAAGGTAGTTCGGTTCGACCGCGGATGCACAGCCGGTATCCTGCAGACTCTCGAATCAATGTTAGATATTCCCGTGCCGATTCTTGAATACATATTCATCGGAAAATTATACCGCGAGGTGGAAAAATCTCGAGTTAAACCGTAGCAATTACCTTAAAACTGCACCTCCTCTCTCTGTCTCTCTCTCTTGATAATTAACGCCGTTGAAAACTAATTGCCGACAGTGAAAATAAACAAATAAGAAAATAAAATCACGGTCCGGTATTTCGTTATGAAAATATTCCTGCTATCCTCACATCGGATAGGTACCTAATAATTTATCTTACAACATTTGTCAATCTTTCGGTAAAAATTATTTCCTCGACGAACGCGTTCGCACAAAATATCTGTCCGGTAATAATTGAAAAATCCGGTATGCGTTTAATTAAAATAAAAATTCGAAATGCCTTTTCTTCTTAACGGATTAATGAACAATTTTAAATCTCATCCAATAATAATTGCACGATTCTGTTTTAAAATCATTAATTTCCGAAGGTGAATAAAATAAAGTGAGTTTCATAAGAACTGAAGCTTCGTTCACGTCGGGAATTTTTTTTTAATTTCCTTATTCCTCCTCCTTGGTTCTTGTGCTGGAAAAATTAACCACTTTAGAAAATAATTCTAAAAACGTATTCCTCGAAGTTAATTCACTTGCAGGTTACCTTAAGTCGACAGCTTTGAAATTTTGCATACAATTAATGCAGTCTTGATATGCAGACTTTGCCGACCGTCGTCGCTAATTGCAACGTGTATAATGTATACGCAGGTATTACAGAATCTCAAAGCTGAAAGAAAATGTATAAAGACGACGTGCCAAGCGGCATTAAAAATATTTCAGTACCTATGCATAACAGTTCCAAGTGGCATGTGGAAAACGGCCGAACGTTTTACTCATGCATCCGCTTAATTATTTCTCGGATTATTTTCCTTACCCCCCACCCGTTTCAATTCAAATAAATAGCTCAATACAAAGCGCGAAAAAGAGACGGACGCTGCCAACAAATATCGAAGCGGCGACGCCGTTTCGCGAACGCGTTAATTGCGAAGAATCAACAGTTCAGTTAATCACCCAGCTTGAATATCGCTGATTTTCACCCCCGCCCCTGACGTTTTGCGAACGAATTCATTTTTGAACAGCTGTTCAACTCTTTAATTTACACCGGGATACTTAGGATCCCACCTTTTTCTTTGCAGCTTCTTATTTATTGAACTACTTTTTTCTGTATAGATAACTGTCGAGTTTTCTGATTCGACACGGTCCCTGAAATATTTCTAAGTTTAAGAACAATTTGAAATTTATTTATTTATTGCAAAAATAGCACGTGTAAACAAATGATCGAAATTCTTACTTATCCACGAAAATAAGCATTTTCTGCTAATCTAGCATGGAAGTCCGAATGCAAATTTTCACACAAACTGAATACGCACTAAAAAATTTTTCTACTCCGCCATTTTGAATTTTCGAATTTCGAATTCAGATTTGTCATCAGTGACCCCAAAAACTTTGAAACGACAAGTTTTATCAAAATCAAATAACTCTGAATTTACGTCCGCCATATTGGATCCGCCATTTTGAATTTTCCAATTTCGAGTTCAGATTCGTAATCACTGACCCCAAAAACCATGCAACACAATCCTTTATCAAAATCAAATGACTTTTTGAATTTACATCCGCCATATTGAGTCCGCCATTTTGAATTCTCGAATATCGAGTTTAGATTCATAACCAGTGACCCCAAAAGCACATGAATGCAAAATTTCAAGTGAATCGCATGTGAGAAAAAATGTCTGCACGAAAGGGTTAAACACGTGCGTATGGATATATTCATCACCGCAAATTGCGATCGATTTTTATCTTCCAATTATCGTCTGCACCGAATTATTACATCAACTTCGTTCCAGAAAGGAGATGAAGAGGATGCTGGAGCTTTTCGAGAACACGATGAACATGTGAGGGGGTAAACGGGAAGTGAAAATGCAAGAATGAGGTAAAACTGATCGCCATATCAGACCACGCGACTCGTTGCAAATATTAACTCGCTTTCTTCTCAATCCGATAGGTGTACACGTATAATGTAATTTGCAATATGGCAGACCGTCGATCGATTCAAGGGTTCTCACCATATGTAACTATTATACACAGATATTTATTCAACCAGTTGCGTCGCGTCATAATTCACACGGTGTTTCGTTTCTCACCGATAAATTCCGCGCGCTCGCTAACAAGTCAAAAGGTTTAATTACACTAACGACGCGTCAACGTTTTATACCCTGCAGATATTATTACTATAACCACAAGCTCGTTAATAGGGACAGGGCTGCTCGGGTTAAACCACAATATGCATACATTCAGTAGCGAATCAAACCCGACTCTCAATCTGCATAGTAATTATTACACAAGGTGCTTACGCGTGATTCACTGTGTGTAAATTGGCACCTTTTTTCGAAACCGTACAGCTTACGGCTATTCAGTTTTGTTAGTTTACGTCTGACTCAATTATGGGGAACCCGCATGGAAGCCGTATTTGCTGTTTGTATTATAACGCGAGCGCGTTATGCCAGCTAGTATGACTCGAGGAATTGAATTCAAAGGGTCGAGCTGCTCTTTCGCGAATTTCTTTTCACCCACTGTCGTCGGCTTATCATTATTTATCGTTAGATGCGCGGTTCTCTCTGCACCGCTTTTCATCGTCGCCAATATTTCTGTCTTTTGAAAATATGTTTTATGCTTGTATTTTCCACCCTTCGTTCTCTTTTCGTCTATTTATTATGTACTGTTACACGCGATGAACGATTTTTTACACTTTTTTACACGCCGTTCAAATTACATGCACGCCGTTCATTCCAGCGATTAATCGATCAGGCGATAAATTGGTGAAATCATTTTTATCAATGTAAGTACGAAATTTCAGTAAAATCAACTGGTACGAAAACTTTTCCTTCAAATAGTCAATTTTTGTTCTTTGAAATGTGTGTATCCGTTTGTTTTTGCCAAACTCCATGTCTTATTTATATTTTTAAACCGTGATATATTTAATCTTTTTGTACTATCGCAACATTCCGCTTAAATATGTTCAATTTAAAAAAAAAATTACAATTTTTAACCCAGATTTGCAGTAATAATATTGTTAGTCAATTGAATATTAATTCTTCCCAAATGATGTGTAACCCCGGTTAAAGGGTATCTAGGTACCGATAAATCAATGTTGAAAACTTTCAATCGGTTTTCGTATTAGGCCCGTAAAACATCAGATATAGGTATAGTTTTAAAAAATATTTCAACCGTATAAATCGTTGTAAATATGACGATATGAATAAAACACGCAAATATCGATGTGACATTTTAACCCTGCTGTTCACGCTTTATACTTTCTCGAAATCCTAATTCAAACTTAATCCATAATACAAAACTAGCAATGTCAATGAAATAAATAGCTGACTATGCAGACGGCAGGTTTGTAACCCTGAAGAAAAGTCTCGCAATTTTCGACCTGGGCCAGTAAATTTCATGATAGTTGAACGGTGATTGCAGACCAGATGGAATCGCACCTGGCGCGCAAAGTGTACATATATTTTGGAAATCTGGCGCCTACCCAGCCGTTTGGTATAATTTATATCGAGCTGAATTGAGGAAATTTTGATGGGATTCAGCGATTAGAGAAAAGCGACTCGCGCCTAACGCCGAAAGCGCGAAAGATATGGGGATTAAATTCAAAGGTAGGTAGGTAGGTAGGTATTACAATTATATACTGCACGTAACACCGCGTCGCATAAATAATAGCATTAACGAGTTACGCGTGTGTTGATTCGAATGAATGGCGTCGATTGCGATGAGCCCCCGGTAGTATTTCATCTCACTTTATTTTTCGCCTTATCCTTTCTCCCCTCCCACCTTTTGTTCTTTTCCTTTTTAATCAACGCTCAACTGTCCCTCGACGCAATACGCCATATAAGCCCCTCAATCGGCTCTTCCGAAGACTTAGATAAGTTTTCTCCGAGTCCCCAAAGTGTCGGGGATCAAATCGTTCGTCGTAAAATACCCGCTATTTATACCGACGGTCCTATCAAAAAAAGGAAGGAAGAAAAAATAAATAAAAATACCAATTTCGAGTATTCAATTTCTTCATTCACTTGTTTTTATTATTTTCACATTACGCCTTTCAATAAATTTCAACTCAACGAAAAGTAACAAAGTGATATCCAATCAAGGTTAAAAAAGTGATCTCATCAGTCAGACTGGATTAATATCTTATAATTTGTCGCGCATTATTCCAATTTTGAATTGAAAACCGATACGGTGATATGTATTTCTCATAACGAATAGTTTGAATTAAAGTGAACTAGATTACTTTTAGTCAGCTCTACAGTAGAAACCCTGTTATCACTATCGGCTTGTATTTTTCTGTTCCTGATTTTTTTTTTTTTTTTTTCTTTTTTATAGTCGTCAATCAATTTGCAAATCTTCAGTTATGATGATTCATATTCGACGAATGAGCTGAAGTTAATACATAACTGCTTGACACGTCACAGAAATATTACCCATCTTTTTGTTACCCTATATTTTTTTTCTCTCATTTCTTACAAGGTTGATAAAAGGTACGTACATATCATATATTATACCCAATATTCCACGTAATATCAACGAAATATGAATGAATAAGAAAAACGAGGAAAAAAAAGAAAGAAATTGTATTTCTATCGACGCCTGCAGCGATGAGAGAGGAGAGAAGAGAGCCGTAAGGTACAATGGGACGGGATGATTGTCAAAGATCGAGTGTATGATGAAAGCGACCCATGCGTGACCCGGGCGAAGCGTGTTCCACGTTCACAATGGTGATTCGAGGCTCTCTGTACGACTGCAGTATATATCCATATACACATGCGGTGTACATAGTTTGGCTATACCCGATCAAGCCTAGACAGCCTGGAGCGAAATAGGCAGCGCGATACGTTTCGTACACGTGACTGCGTTCACTCCATTGCCGACTGTATAGACGAGTTTTGAATTAGGTTGGCAACAGTGGCGCGCGCGAGCCGAGAAAGCCAATCAGTGAAGCTCGCGGCTCGCCAGTCGATCTACGCCGCGTCTCCAGTTCGTTGAGCGCCGTGAACGCGTCAGTGTCGCCAACTCAGTTACAGGCACGCCAAATCAAATAGCGACAGAACGAACCGAACTGAGTATACGTAACTAGACGAGTACTGTGCGAGTACCGGGGCAATGCAATGAATGAACTTTCGGAGTACACGAGTAGGTACGCTCGCAGCACCAAACATGAACCAGCAAAAGCAACGCGCGATGTCCGTTTTCCTTTGTCTCATGCCGTCTGGCTCTCTTCGTTCCTGCAGCAGGTGTGTCACAAGTTGAAGTGTTCGTTTCCCTATAGCGACGATTCGATCCTGCTGTTTGCCGATACAAACTTCAAAGCGAACAAAACCGCGTCCACGCTTCTGTTGAATTTGTCATTAGTCAAGGGCACTTACATTTCAGCAATTGACTGCATGCAGTGACGGTACTTGACGCAATCAAAATTAAAGGAATGAATCGTGTTCAATGTTGGGATAGGATATTAAAGGATTCTGACACTATTTCGGTTAATATATTGCTCGAAAGTACTTTTTTTTTTAAGACGACTTGACCGCTAACAGCCCTGGAATTGTTAAAAAAAAAACAAGCGTAGTTTTGACATTATTTTAGTTCTGCCAATTAATATTTTTTTTTTTTTTTTTGCAAGTCCGTGACCGTAGGAGTATAAAACTTGATTCCAGCGTTGTTTCAGAGGCTGTTGGAGGAGCGGGAAATTGTTTTACGAGTGAATATAATATGCGGAATATGTAGGTACATGTATACGTGTGCCAGTGTAATGTATGCCAGTGATTTCAATTTCCGTCGGGTGCGAAGGAAGCGAGCGGTGAGTTTAATAACGTTAAAGTCTTGGAACAAGATTACCATAGAAATGTGAAGATCGCGAGACAGCAATCCGCGGGGGTGATACATTGTAACGTCATTTAATCCGCTCCACAGTGCCGAATCTAGAACGCCACCACCGTTATCAGCACTTTTACGAGCACCACCTACCGACTCCACTAACTTCGGTACCTACTCGACAACGCGATCTCTATTAGCGGTGAACACACGGAATTCTATCCCTCCGTATACCTAATTCACCCCAATGGCGTAGCGGTCGTAGAATACTCTCTAAAATTCAACCCTCCCCTGCCCGGAATTTCAAGGAGAAAATTTCACCCCCCTAACGTAGCGCAAAGAGAGAAAAATTAACTTTTTACAACAGATGTTTAATTGACCGTCGAACATATCCGGCTTTGAATTTTCTTTTTTTTTTTTTTATCTCTCATGTCACAACATTTCAGCCCGGTGACAGACCGGGAAAACCGGGAATATTGAGGGAATTATGATGGACTGTTTATAACATTCTAAAATTGTATTATTCAATTTCTGATTATTTATGTGAGACGAATCAGTACTATGTGTTTTTTAGATTCGAATTTACATATACAAGGTCCGCAAATTCTCGAGTTTTTGGTCATAAAATCTGCCCAACATTAGCCAAGTTTTGTGAAAAAAACGTCAGGGAAAAATCAGGGAATTTTATTTGAGCCAAATTGTCGCCAACCTGCATTTGTATCTCATAACGATGTCATTGCGCGACATGTGAAATAATAAACTGGGCAGCGTGAATTAAATTCTCTTCTACGCCACTGCACGTGGTATTTTCCGGATTTTCACGTGTTAATAGCGTGCGAGCCACCTCGGTTGAATACGTATGTGGGCTAAGGGTAGGGCATGCGTCGATTGCATGGTAGTAGTGTATGAAGCGTTGTAAAAGTCATGGTATAATCAGTCGAAATAAAATGCCGGATTTACGAGTGAAGGGGCTGAAGCGGCAGATTCGGAGGCAGCGCCGTTGGTCGGCGACGCGGTAATTGAGTTCAATATATCGTCTAAACCGGAATTGCGAGGAAATTTAGAACGTAGTAGCTACTCGAATTTTTCACCCTTTCGTTCCTCTCAATTCCCAATTACATTCTCTCTTCTGGTCACAGAGATCTTTTAATCGCATCACAATGTCGTTCTGCAGTAGGACAGAGGTATGTACGACACTAAAAGTGTACCTGAAGCCCAGAATCACGGATCAGGTATATTATGGCTGATTCAGTTATATTTTTATTACGATTTCAAGTTCCATAATCCTTCGAATGAGAATATTTTATGAATAATACAAACGGGACACAGATTGTCTTTTTCTATTAAGAATACCGGGATTCTGCTTTATAAAAGTCTATAAAATTCGTATGTGCGTTGGGCAAGATATCATTTGATACGATAATTTATGTACCCTTAATCAAGCATAATACTAATTCAGCTACAATTGTCTTTGTATTAATCAGATAATTTTATTACGAAGATTATATAAATTGTTACCGAAACTCTGGTTTCAGCGACACTAGAGAACTTTTATAAGCAAATTGTGATTGTTGATTGTCGGCGAAATGAGAATATCTTGTTCCCGATCCATCTACAATTTTTCAAGTACGAAAAGCACCATATTCAATGTTCATTGTAAGCCCTGAAGTCGCCGTGAATCAGTCATTCTTGTTTCTGGTTGCAGTAGGTACAGCGCAAAGCGGGAACTCATAACACGGCTGCACCGGAAGCCTCCAATTTAACAATTATGAACAGTTGAGTAAACTCGGTGATTTAATATTTGTGTAATTGTTATAAAATATATTGCGCCGTTCCCACAGATCGCTCTCACGTCGCGTACGTGCACACTACGTGAGGCAAAGTGGATTCAAATGAAATTCCATCCCCTGGATACCGACATCCTGGCTTTTCGCCCTCCAACGGATATATAAACGAATGCACGGAGCCATGATGATTCGATATCTGCTTGTTCAAAATTCCCAGCTGTCTGTCTTCTTCGATGAAGTTTTACGATACCGACGTACGGTTGATAAATTAAATGACGAATGCACGTTATAAATAAGTTTCAATGCAAAATACTTCGTGGGTATAACCGGGGGTTTGAACTGTTAACGTCTTAAGTGCTGAAAGAAGTCACTTTTTGCTCTGAGGAAGGCTGACCTTGCTTCGACCGAAACGTCGGTATTTAGCTAATAAATAAATTTGACTGTTTACATCCACGAAGTGTTTTTTATTAAGTCAATTCTACGGTCAAGAAAACGTTATATATGTTATAAATAAGCATGTACCAACTTTCCGCCGTCTAGGAACTTTGAAGGTTTGGAACAAGACTGAAATTGAATCAAGGTAAATGTAAATGTAGTTCAATTCCACTATCATTCATTTCAAGCCTCCTATTTCAGTTCCGATGGATACTCGGTAGATGTTAAAGAGCCCGATCGAAACGAATGCGTATATATGTACAGAACCATCGACAACTTGCCTTTAGTATTCTTAGGAATCCAGAAGGTTCTTAAAAAATAGTGTAAGAATTCTTAATTCTTAGAAACCAGCACAGAATTTTTGATATTCAAGAAATTTCTTAGATAGTCGTACCACAAACCTTGTGTGTTTACTGCAGTCTCGAAGCGAGTCTGAGTCGATAATCCATTGGATGATCGATGCTTGGATCCGGGGGTTGGCGGAGGTTAAATAGGCGCAGGAAAGAGGGTGAAAATAAAGCGGGATACGGTGAGTAGGAAACGGGGGTCTACTTTGTAACCAAAGACCAGAAGAAGGCGTCTGACACTAGGGGGAAATACAGATCATATTCCAGGATGTGCATTAGAAGCTCGAGCCCTGTGGCCGCCGCGGGCCACCCACTCGCTCAACGCAGAAATGGAGCGCCAAGGGGCAACTAGCCGCACACGTGACGCCGCTGCCTACCTTACCGACCGAGCGGTAACCTCAAAATAACCGCCCCGCGATCGATCTCAGGAGTTCGCAGTTCTGTGCGTCACTTGTTTTGTCCGCGAAAGACTGCAGTCTTCCTTTTTCTCTCTACCCCCACCCCGTTTCTTCTTCTTCTCTTTCTACGTCTTCGTGTTCACCGTGCCCTTTTTACACCGCATGGCATTCTCCTCCGCCCGCGGATACATTTAATTTCTCATCATTCCGTGCGGTGTCGACTGAGGCGAGAAACACCTTGTTCATTTATTCCCGTATGCTCGTACCTACACGGGTATTCTAGTATAGACTGCACCCGACCACCTTCCTCTGTGTACTGTGTATATTGTGCAACGACTGTTGAAAAGGCTGATGCACGAATGCAGGGATGCAGGTATACCCACACCGTCACAACGGCATCGCGTTATCCCTGCAGCCGCCGTTATGTTACGTTCTGGTCTGTTCCGTTCCGTTCCGTTCCGTTCAGCATCGTCCCTCACCGCCCGCGCCTTTTGTGCGTATCATCCAACTATTATGTGTCCAGGGCATTGAAAGTAATTTCAGAGAGCCTTCACCCAGACAGCGGCCTGCATTGACTATTGTTCGGTACAGAGAGTGAGCCTCAAACAAATATTAACGTAATTTACTTTATGAGGATGGTACGATATAAAGTAAAAATTCAATATATCTCTATGTAGGGAGAGACTTTTGTCACCGCAGTCACTGTACACTGTGCGCGATAGCTCGTTTAATTTATTGCGGAAAAGGATAAGATGTACGTACATAGTAGTTAATATGCCGGCATGTTACGACTGCTTTCATGACCCGTTAAACGTTGAAATTATTTTTTGCACCCCAGAGTTCGAGGTCATAGACAATCCCGAAAGGATTTAATGATTTTTTACAGATGTTTGATACTGCGACACACGATGTGGGGAAATAAGGAGTGTCGGAACTGAAAACCGATTTTCGCTAAGTCTGCATACATCCAAGATGACGTCATAGAAATGTAACTTGGCGCCCATCTATCTAACAACTGAGTCCACGTAAATAGGTTACTCGAGGCTACTTGTTTATTTCCGTGTATTGCGTTTGTTGAAAATGCAAGTTTCTGCAGTCAAAATTTGCAACAATAATAATATAAAAACTAAAGGACAAAATATCAAGTTTTTTTCGTTCCCTAAAGAGGATAATAAAAAACGTGCGTGGGATGAAGCGTGCGATAAAAGTGAGGTGGAAGTGAATTTGAAAAATGGTATGTGCATTTCAAGTGTCTGAAATTAATGTAATGTCCGGCTCTTACTTGGCTCAGTTCTCTTTTAGTTCGAGCTTGTGTGCAAACCTGATCTTCGAGGAATGGAACCAGAGATTTATGAAAAAGAAATATTTTTAAGGATCGAATTTTTATTTACGTTTGAATTCAGCGCTCATGTGACGTCACTTTGGACATGTCTTCTGATTGGTCCAACTAAAGCGTATGTGCATTGTTTCACCTCATTTTCTTACATCATGCTTCGACTATCATATAATCGATAAATTGCACTCTGAACTTGACCATTAACGCAACATCGGAAAGCTCGTCAAGTCGGACGGTGGGTAGACTGTGAAAAAGGAATCGGTTCAGTGATTGGTAAAAGTGTCGAGGCTGAGGTTTCAGATAAGCTTGGGTAAGGTGGCCGCAACACTTGTCTTTTTGTTGGTCTGTTGGTCCGTGGAAGGAGCAGAGCATACACCAGTTGCAAAAGCGGCAAAGGAAGGAAGAAAGTGACTTTGGGATCGTAATGACTAAATAAAAGATGGGGGTAGATAGGAAGCCCTTCTTGTTTACTCTTTACTTCTGGACGTCGAGATGCTGATGCAGCCTGGCCTGCATTTTCTGTTTACTCCGGTCAGCGCCTTCAAGAGGATGCCGCGACGACATTAACTCTTACATAAGCGTCTTTCACCGCTAACCCATGAATCTTGATGGAAAGTGTCTCTCTTACCTGCAGCTAACCCAGCGTTTCTACCCTTGATAAGAATCGCGATATGTAAGGAAGAAAATTTATACATGGCACAATTCCAATTAGTCACCCTTCTTCGTAGGTACTGTCGTTTACCTTTCGTCAACATGCGTGAAAAATGCACTTTCACGGATCAGCGAATGTGAACTTGATCCGCGAAATGAAGAGAAGAAAGAAAAAAAAAAAAACACCTGGTCCACTTCTTGTTGCTCTTCACATTTACCTCCGTCATTCCTTGTCCAGAGCGTTAGCCAAGTACGCCTAACAGCAAGAGCTCCATGCACTTGAGCGAAGAAGCTCTAGACACATTTCTTTAGGCAAAGAGCGAGACGAAGACTCGAGTAGGATGTAGGTTGCTGTCGTTGCGTCGAAGGAACGCGTGGAACGCTTCACA